>NC_079910.1:13045031-13327078 GCF_024868665.1 Triplophysa rosa | reverse complement strand
TTAAAATGTATTTTGCTAGACACTGTGAGTTACTCGCTGAGTGTAGCTTGGCTTATTAGAAGCACTGGAAGCGGTCTGAATACGAAATAACTCTTTTTAAACCTCTGATTTAACTGTAAACTGTTGGATTGATGCAACACACTATGTGTTAAACATGTAACATATCATCTCTTCTCGTTGTGTTCTAACTATTATTTACTTGGGGGAGCAAAATGATCCCCGGGACTTCAGAAGGAGTAGGTGCTTTAAGCGCATCATTGTGCGTCCGGGATGCGCATAACTGCAAATAATGAAGCGAATCCATTAAGCGCATCATTCGCATCATTCTGAGTTCAGGGTGCGCGGGCTCGCTTTAACGCCACTCTGCATTAAAGTCTTTTATACGGTGATAGTTTTGTACAATAAACAGACACAAATAGTAGTATTTTTACTTTTACTCAATTACATTATGAGACTGAAAATAGAGTCGGATATTACTTGGAGGAAAAAAATACAGAGCATATATCATGCTCTAGTATTTCATAAACACATTTTTAAATGTTTTTACATTTACATTTAGTCATTTAGCAGACGCTTTTATCCAAAGCGACCTACAGATGAGGGAAACAATGGAAGCAATTGGAATGATATAAGGACAACAAAAAGCATAAGTGCAATAAAAAAAAAACTGGTGTCATATAGCCTACCACAGTATACAGAGCTAAGTTTATTTTATTTTTTCACCTTTAATACAGTACTTAAGTACATAAAAAATCTGTCTTTTTTACTTTTAAAATTAAAACTACTTAATTAAAAAAAGATAGTGATTTTAATGTAAACACGGATTAAAATGTTAAAACAACAATATTTATTTATAAAATGTAGTGGAGTAAAAAGTATGATTTGCTTTATAATGTAAGAAAATACTAGAACTTATTGTTTATTTGCAAATTTTGCCAAAGGATTAATAAAGTAATCCAAAAAATCTTTATTAGATTACTAAAATAATAATCGTTAGATTAGTCAACTAATCGAAAAAATAATCGCTAGATTAGTCGACAATTAAAATAATCGTTAGTTGCAGCCCTAATCTGCTGCTTTCTATTTAGATACTTATCTGAAAAACAACACGACCCTACAGGGCTCAAACCTGTTTACCAGTGTAGAATGGGACCAAAGCCCTCTTAGGACGAAGAGGAGAAAGGATCTGTGTCAATAAACGGACTCTTACTGAGAAGAGGTCCATAAAGATTATGATACCAAAGATCATGAACAAATCTAATCCCTCCAGTATACTATCAAAGTCATTAATTTCCATCCACCTCTTAATCCTTCAAAATTACAAAATGAAGAGGCTGCAAAGCCTGTAGAGGATATTGCAACAGGCTGATAAACAGTTCTTGAACTCCTGCTGAGGTGTAAGTATCATCTCGAGGTAAGTCTTGCCACGAGGGAGATGATGTACAGTACTAATACTGGATTTTGGTTATTTTAAATTTCACATGTTTACAATTAACTTTAATTCATTCATTTACATTTTTGGCAATTATGAAAACATACAAGGCAAACTCACTGTTCTGTTGTTCCAGTATGAGTTTTCCCAGCTAACCATAATACGTGGTTGTTACATGACTGCAACGTAATCAGACACCCAGACATTTGTTTTCTGAAAACCCTGAGTTAAAAGTAAGTGTCAGTTAGTAACTGCGACGTTGTGAAAACGTCCTTGTTGTGACATTGTCATATTAGTCTGTCAACTACCCAATTACAAAAATTGTACAAATATAGTATGTAACTGTACCATTCCTGATTATTTTGCAACGTTAGGAGATCGCAATGGTCATGTTGTGAATTTATTATTAAATGGGAATGAAATAACATGCTTGTGATGTGGCAGATGTGGTACAGGAACCAGCAAGTCATGTAATTACCAAAATAGTACAAATATAGAACGTAATTGGACCATTGTGGTTATTTTGCAAAATAAGGAGACTGTAAAGGCGAAGTTTAGAATTGGTAATTTAATGGTAACTAAATTACTGTACAGTGTTGGCTGTGTGCATTTATCAAACTAATTGTTTTTAACTATATGTTCATCCATACATAAATTTGAGGGGGTAAAATGCAGGCAGGTGGGAAAAACAGATCCTAACCCAATGTTAACCCCCCTTGACATATTATCCTGTCATGTGTAACGTAATGTGTGTGGCCTTGAAATTTTAGCATGACTATATGAATATGAAGAAATTCTACATAAGAAAAACAGTGTTGCTTGTGTGCATGCTTTAGACTAATAGTTATTGACTATATGTGCATCCATGCACAAGCTTGAAGGGGGTAGAATGGAGGCAAATGGGCAAAACGAATCCTGCCCCAATATTACCCCTCTTTAAATATTATCCAGTCACATGTAATGTGTGTGGCCTTGAAATTTTTGCATGTCTATGTAAATATGTAGAGATACTACATGAGACATACAATGTTTCTTGTGTGCATGCATCAAATTAATTGTTTTTGACTATATGTGCATCCATGCATAAGTTTGAGGGGGGTAGAATGCAGGCAGATGAGCAGAACAGATCCTAACCCAATATTACCCCCCTTGAAACACGCATGTATATGCCATTACAGTACATGCCTGCGATGGGACAGTTACATGGCAGATTAGAATACATGAAATTACCAAAACTTACTGGTCTCCAACATCTTTTTTATAGAGGCTTTTTTTATAGATCAGCTTAACCCTGCTAACCTCTCTCCTGTGCACACACTCACACACACACACACACACGCACTCACTCACACACACGCACGCACGCACGCACGCACGCACGCACGCACGCACACACACACACACACACACACACACAGGTGAATGATACATCTGTGTTGTGTTGACAAATCTATCAAATGGAGATGTCTCAGGAGACAAAAGTGAAGCAAACACTGGATACTAACATGCCTTGATGCTTTATGGGAAGTTTTGAGATGGTAGGAGTAAAAAACATTGTGGTAGGGTTGTGTTACATTTGGAGATACACTGACATTGAATTAAAAAGCAGTTCTGAGACTGCTCAAATTTTCACTGATGTTTCTACAAAAGAGAAAAACACAGGTTTGGACTACACATCTGAGATAAAATTTTCATTTTTTTGGTGTATGAACACTTTACTCCTTGATAACGAAACACACCATTATCACTTCAATCTGAAATACGTCTGATACCCCTCCCTCTCCTTTTATATCACACAATAAGAGTCGTTATTGATAATTCAGAAGACGCCATGTTCCTGAAGCAATGATCCCAAACATCGAAGGGGCTGTAAAACCACATTTAATCTCCAACAAACCAATTCTTCATGCACAAATAAAGCGGCACCGAATGTCTCTCTCTCTGTTTGCGTAACGATATTGGGAGCCATGTTCATCCTCAAAACAAATGACTGAGATCAGATTGATAGTGAGCAGACATGCGGTAAGTCTTCACAGAGCGGAGTCAACCTCAGTCACTGCAGACAAACTCGTTGAGCTCTTTAATGACTTCCAGGCTTGTTTTCTGTCTCACATCAGTGCATTTAATTTAGATTCAATTTGGATTATTAACAGATATTGCTATCAAAAACATAATCTGATTTGGACCTTTGGGGCCCAGATTGAGGAAATTTCCATATAAAAAAGACCATCAGTACAATTGTTTCATCCATGTGTTTGTTTTGTTAATAAGCAGTATGTTTCTATCCTTAACAATTTCATTTTATCATGGTTAATGCTGTTTTTCTGTGATTTAAGTTCAATTGCCTGGTGGATGTGCCTCAGGGTCTGCTCCAGTGAGACCCATCAAGACACTACACTGATGCGACACAATTAAAGATTGTGGGGAACAAAATTGAGTTTTTAATCAATATGTAAATTAGTCATATGTTGGCTTGACTGGCTGTAAATTAAATCCACATCTCTCTCTCTCTCTCTCTCTCTCTCTCTCTAAAATTATTATATGTGGGTTAATAGATCAAAATCAAAAACCTGAAAAAACAAACATGACAGTGAAACAAATTATGAGTGATCTCTTTAGGAAAAAAAATATAAACCAGGAAACACAAACACAGAGTCAGAACACTTGAGCCCTGACACCAGGTGCCCTGAAGGAAACAAGCATGTCAGAGAAGACAAAACACCTCAAAATAAGTTATTCTAAACCACGGCTGAGCTCAGGAACTGTCTGGAAATCCCTGCAGCCACATTCTGTGTCTTTCCTTTGATGAAGATATTCTCTTTATTTTCCTTGACTTCTCTGACTGTTAGATAGTGGAGCTGTCAAATCAATGCAAGGAAGAATGAATCAGACATAACAAGATGAAATCAATAGAAATGCCGTCTCAACTTCCAACATTCAATTACCTGACACTATCATAAAAAACTTAGAAGCAACTTGGTAAAGTCTCAATAAAATCAAAATAGCTTTGTGTACTTGCCTATTGATTCTTAGACAGATCTATGTCCAAGCATACTCTTAAAAAACGGACTTTCAGCAGATGTACCAATATATAGTGGCGTTCTTTTGCTTACTGGAAAAAAAGACCAAACATACATGTCGATATACACATTTGGTCCTATAAAATCCTTTTTCTAGAATGAGATTTGTCTCTCTTAAAAAAAATCTGTCGGCATACTGTAGCAAAAACAAGGAGCAAATCATGTTTTTCTCTGGCTGATGTAAATCTTGTTGATTATATAAACTAAACAATAATAATGGGAAGTCCGACTCTTTCCTGCGAACCGGATCTTTCGGACAGTTCGTTTCAATTAACCAGTTCAAAAGACCAGTTCATCAAATCATTTAAGCCCTGACGTAATGACGTCACTCGCCATGACGTAACGTGTCAAGTCTCTCGTCCCGGCCGGTGTTCTGTCAATTTATGCTACCCATAGAATTTTCCTACCCTTTTGTATGGAGGTAGCAAAATTTGACAGGGTAGCATAAATTGGCAGAACACTGGCTGGGATGAAAATACACTTAGCAAATTGAAATATATAAATCTGTTGGGTTTTGGGGTTAGCACATGTTATGTTGTGTATCTTGTCATGTGTGTATGGGTGAATGTCCTAGCACGTGGAGGCTGTCTGACAACCTCATGTGTTCACTGTCCGTGTCTAAGTGTTCCCCATCAGCCGCTACTGATCTCCTCCTCATTAGCCTCAGTGTTATCACCTGGTGTCTATCAACCTCACCTCTTTAAAGCCAATGCCACTTATCACTGTTCCTTGTGCGATCGTTGACATTAGTCACTCTGTACCTAAAATCTTGTCTTGCCTAAGGATTATTCATCTAGACCTTGTTTTTTTGTCCTGCCTAGTTTTGTCGTGTGGAAGGAAGTGTTTCGTGTGTTTTTTTTACTTTGGATTTTCTCCCTGAAGAGATCACTCTTTTCAGTAGGATTTACCTTTTTGTTTCTTTACTTTTTGCCCAGGCGACCCCTGTTTGCCTAGCTGTTTTCTCCTTTCCCCCTATGGGTTAGTTTTTGTGGGGGTTGTTTTTCCCCATTCCCCAGCGCCACCCACACCTCGGATTCTACTGGATCTCCTGTCTACCAGTCGTTTTCTCCACATCTACCCAATAAAGTAATCCAAAAAATCTTTATTAGATTACTAAAATAATAATCGTTAGATTAGTCGACTAATCGAAAAAATAATCGCTAGATTAGTCGACAATTAAAATAATCGTTAGTTGCAGCCCTAATCTGCTGCTTTCTATTTAGATACTTATCATAAAAACAACACGACCCTAGAGGGCTCAAACCTGTTTACCAGTGTAGAATGGGACCAAAGCCCTCTTAGGACGAAGAGGAGAAAGGATCTGTGTCAATAAACGGACTCTTACTGAGAAGAGGTCCATAAAGATTATGATACCAAAGATCATGAACAAATCTAATCCCTCCAGTATACTATCAAAGTCATTAATTTCCATCCACCTCTTAATCCTTCAAAATTACAAAATGAAGAGGCTGCAAAGCCTGTAGAGGATATTGCAACAGGCTGATAAACAGTTCTTGAACTCCTGCTGAGGTGTAAGTATCATCTCGAGGTAAGTCTTGCCACGAGGGAGATGATGTACAGTACTAATACTGGATTTTGGTTATTTTAAATTTCACATGTTTACAATTAACTTTAATTCATTCATTTACATTTTTGGCAATTATGAAAACATACAAGGCAAACTCACTGTTCTGTTGTTCCAGTATGAGTTTTCCCAGCTAACCATAATACGTGGTTGTTACATGACTGCAACGTAATCAGACACCCAGACATTTGTTTTCTGAAAACCCTGAGTTAAAAGTAAGTGTCAGTTAGTAACTGCGACGTTGTGAAAACGTCCTTGTTGTGACATTGTCATATTAGTCTGTCAACTACCCAATTACAAAAATTGTACAAATATAGTATGTAACTGTACCATTCCTGATTATTTTGCAACGTTAGGAGATCGCAATGGTCATGTTGTGAATTTATTATTAAATGGGAATGAAATAACATGCTTGTGATGTGGCAGATGTGGTACAGGAACCAGCAAGTCATGTAATTACCAAAATAGTACAAATATAGAACGTAATTGGACCATTGTGGTTATTTTGCAAAATAAGGAGACTGTAAAGGCGAAGTTTAGAATTGGTAATTTAATGGTAACTAAATTACTGTACAGTGTTGGCTGTGTGCATTTATCAAACTAATTGTTTTTAACTATATGTTCATCCATACATAAATTTGAGGGGGTAAAATGCAGGCAGGTGGGAAAAACAGATCCTAACCCAATGTTAACCCCCCTTGACATATTATCCTGTCATGTGTAACGTAATGTGTGTGGCCTTGAAATTTTAGCATGACTATATGAATATGAAGAAATTCTACATAAGAAAAACAGTGTTGCTTGTGTGCATGCTTTAGACTAATAGTTATTGACTATATGTGCATCCATGCACAAGCTTGAAGGGGGTAGAATGGAGGCAAATGGGCAAAACGAATCCTGCCCCAATATTACCCCTCTTTAAATATTATCCAGTCACATGTAATGTGTGTGGCCTTGAAATTTTTGCATGTCTATGTAAATATGTAGAGATACTACATGAGACATACAATGTTTCTTGTGTGCATGCATCAAATTAATTGTTTTTGACTATATGTGCATCCATGCATAAGTTTGAGGGGGGTAGAATGCAGGCAGATGAGCAGAACAGATCCTAACCCAATATTACCCCCCTTGAAACACGCATGTATATGCCATTACAGTACATGCCTGCAATGGGACAGTTACATGGCAGATTAGAATACATGAAATTACCAAAACTTACTGGTCTCCAACATCTTTTTTATAGAGGCTTTTTTTATAGATCAGCTTAACCCTGCTAACCTCTCTCCTGTGCACACACACACACACACACACACACACACACACACAGGTGAATGATACATCTGTGTTGTGTTGACAAATCTATCAAATGGAGATGTCTCAGGAGACAAAAGTGAAGCAAACACTGGATACTAACATGCCTTGATGCTTTATGGGAAGTTTTGAGATGGTAGGAGTAAAAAACATTGTGGTAGGGTTGTGTTACATTTGGAGATACACTGACATTGAATTAAAAAGCAGTTCTGAGACTGCTCAAATTTTCACTGATGTTTCTACAAAAGAGAAAAACACAGGTTTGGACTACACATCTGAGATAAAATTTTCATTTTTTTGGTGTATGAACACTTTACTCCTTGATAACGAAACACACCATTATCACTTCAATCTGAAATACGTCTGATACCCCTCCCTCTCCTTTTATATCACACAATAAGAGTCGTTATTGATAATTCAGAAGACGCCATGTTCCTGAAGCAATGATCCCAAACATCGAAGGGGCTGTAAAACCACATTTAATCTCCAACAAACCAATTCTTCATGCACAAATAAAGCGGCACCGAATGTCTCTCTCTCTGTTTGCGTAACGATATTGGGAGCCATGTTCATCCTCAAAACAAATGACTGAGATCAGATTGATAGTGAGCAGACATGCGGTAAGTCTTCACAGAGCGGAGTCAACCTCAGTCACTGCAGACAAACTCGTTGAGCTCTTTAATGACTTCCAGGCTTGTTTTCTGTCTCACATCAGTGCATTTAATTTAGATTCAATTTGGATTATTAACAGATATTGCTATCAAAAACATAATCTGATTTGGACCTTTGGGGCCCAGATTGAGGAAATTTCCATATAAAAAAGACCATCAGTACAATTGTTTCATCCATGTGTTTGTTTTGTTAATAAGCAGTATGTTTCTATCCTTAACAATTTCATTTTATCATGGTTAATGCTGTTTTTCTGTGATTTAAGTTCAATTGCCTGGTGGATGTGCCTCAGGGTCTGCTCCAGTGAGACCCATCAAGACACTACACTGATGCGACACAATTAAAGATTGTGGGGAACAAAATTGAGTTTTTAATCAATATGTAAATTAGTCATATGTTGGCTTGACTGGCTGTAAATTAAATCCACATCTCTCTCTCTCTCTCTCTCTCTCTCTCTCTAAAATTATTATATGTGGGTTAATAGATCAAAATCAAAAACCTGAAAAAACAAACATGACAGTGAAACAAATTATGAGTGATCTCTTTAGGAAAAAAAATATAAACCAGGAAACACAAACACAGAGTCAGAACACTTGAGCCCTGACACCAGGTGCCCTGAAGGAAACAAGCATGTCAGAGAAGACAAAACACCTCAAAATAAGTTATTCTAAACCACGGCTGAGCTCAGGAACTGTCTGGAAATCCCTGCAGCCACATTCTGTGTCTTTCCTTTGATGAAGATATTCTCTTTATTTTCCTTGACTTCTCTGACTGTTAGATAGTGGAGCTGTCAAATCAATGCAAGGAAGAATGAATCAGACATAACAAGATGAAATCAATAGAAATGCCGTCTCAACTTCCAACATTCAATTACCTGACACTATCATAAAAAACTTAGAAGCAACTTGGTAAAGTCTCAATAAAATCAAAATAGCTTTGTGTACTTGCCTATTGATTCTTAGACAGATCTATGTCCAAGCATACTCTTAAAAAACGGACTTTCAGCAGATGTACCAATATATAGTGGCGTTCTTTTGCTTACTGGAAAAAAAGACCAAACATACATGTCGATATACACATTTGGTCCTATAAAATCCTTTTTCTAGAATGAGATTTGTCTCTCTTAAAAAAAATCTGTCGGCATACTGTAGCAAAAACAAGGAGCAAATCATGTTTTTCTCTGGCTGATGTAAATCTTGTTGATTATATAAACTAAACAATAATAATGGGAAGTCCGACTCTTTCCTGCGAACCGGATCTTTCGGACAGTTCGTTTCAATTAACCAGTTCAAAAGACCAGTTCATCAAATCATTTAAGCCCTGACGTAATGACGTCACTCGCCATGACGTAACGTGTCAAGTCTCTCGTCCCGGCCGGTGTTCTGTCAATTTATGCTACCCATAGAATTTTCCTACCCTTTTGTATGGAGGTAGCAAAATTTGACAGGGTAGCATAAATTGGCAGAACACTGGCTGGGATGAAAATACACTTAGCAAATTGAAATATATAAATCTGTTGGGTTTTGGGGTTAGCACATGTTATGTTGTGTATCTTGTCATGTGTGTATGGGTGAATGTCCTAGCACGTGGAGGCTGTCTGACAACCTCATGTGTTCACTGTCCGTGTCTAAGTGTTCCCCATCAGCCGCTACTGATCTCCTCCTCATTAGCCTCAGTGTTATCACCTGGTGTCTATCAACCTCACCTCTTTAAAGCCACTGCCACTTATCACCCATCCTTGTGCGATCGTTGACATTAGTCACTCTGTACCTGAAGTCTTGTCTTGCCTAAGGATTATTCATCTAGACCTTGTTTTTTTGTCCTGCCTAGTTTTGTCGTGTGGAAGGAAGTGTTTCGTGTGTTTTTTTTACTTTGGATTTTCTCCCTGAAGAGATCACTCTTTTCAGTAGGATTTACATTTTTGTTTCTTTACTTTTTGCCCAGGCGACCCCCGTTTGCCTAGCTGTTTTCTCCTTTCCCCCTATGGGTTAGTTTTTGTGGGGGTTGTTTTTTCCCGGTTCCCCAGCGCCACCCACACCTCGGATTCTACTGGATCTCCTGTCTACCAGTCGTTTTCTCCGCATCTACCCCTGAACTCTCCTACCGCTGATCCTGCCTACGGTGTGGTCCTAAGGACATCTTCCCACTTCTCCGGCTGACGCTGCCATACACCGGGGTTACCCGGTTGGCCTTGCAGTTAGCCGTTTCCCTCCAGGACTCCGGAAGGATCCTGTCTCTCACGAACTTTTACGTTTCCCACCTGAGTGTCCTGAAATAATAAAACATCTTGTTACCCGCACTTGAATCCGTGTGTCTTTCAACCCAGCCCTGACAGAACGATCGCACCACAGATGGATTCAGCGGGAACAGATCCTCTTCGGGTTGCTGTGACCCAACAGGGAGTTTTACTAGGACAGCAAGTCAACCGGATCAACACAACAGCACAGGATATCCAGGTGTTGAACACTCAGGTCTCCGAGCTTGCAGCCTGTCTACAGGCGATGCAGGTCGAGACTGCCGCCCAGACGGCACGACTTCAGCTGGGATCCGTCCGCGAACCTGAGCCACATGTCAACAGCCCTCCGGTATACCATGGTGACCCTAACTCTTGTCGAGCATTTTTATCACAATGCTCCCTAGTCTTCAACCTACAACCCCGTCGCTACACATCTGAAGCAGCGAAAGTGAGTTTCGTCCTTACCCTTCTGACCGGTAAGGCCCGGGAATGGGGAATGTCAGTGTGGGATGCCCAATCCCCCTGCTGCGCATCCTTCGAAGAGTTCCAGAAGGAGATGGAGAGGTTGTTCGACCGCTCGGTTCGTGGCGATGAGGCCGCCACAAGACTCTCTCGATTGAAGCAGGGCTGTGCATCCATTACAGAATACTCCATCCAGTTCCAGACCCTCAGTGCTGCCTGCAAGTGGAATGCTCCCACCCTGCGAGCCCGGTTCCTGGAGGGCCTCAGCGACGCCATCTCGGATGAGCTGGCGGTGATGGAGGTTCCAGAGGATCTGGAAGGACTTCTCTCTTGCTCTACGGGTAGAGGCTCGTATGGAGAACCGCCGGAGAAGGCGACTAATGGACAATCCCTGGCGCCGTGTAGAGCCTTCGCTCTCCTCTACCCCCGCTCCGCCACCGTCGGGTCCGGGGGACCCTGAACCTATGCAATTGGGGCGACTTCGCCTCACACCCATGGAGAAGCAACAACGGCTATCCCAGGGGCTCTGCCTTTATTGCGGCAAGTCAGGACATTTTGCCATCAAATGTCCAGTAAAAGCCAACACCCACTAGTAGATCGGAGGATATTAGTGGGTAAAATTCTCTGTCCTCCTGCTGGTTCGTCGCACACCCGACTATCATTCAAACTGGAGTTCCAGGGGGTCACACGCTCCGGCCTTGCCCTAGTGGATTCGGGGGCAGAGGGCAACTTCATTGATTCAGTCACGGCGCGGAGGTGGCAGATACCGTCCGTCCCCCTCTCAAGTCCAGTTTACGGTTGGTCGCTGGGTGGCACTCACCTCCTCACTGTCACCCATTGCACCCCTACTGTAAGTTTATTTATTTCTGGTAATCATCACGAGAACATCGTGCTGTACATACTCGAGTCCCCCAACAATGTTATTGTCCTCGAGCACCCGTGGTTGCTACAGCACAGTCCTCATGTTGATTGGGCTAATAACAATATTTTTTCGTGGTCTTGTCTTGGTCCTGCCTTGTCTCCTGTCTCTGTCTCTTGTGCTCCTCATGTCGAAGCCGGCAACCTGGCCTCTGTCCCGGCGGAATACCACGACCTCGGTGCGGTCTTCAGCAAGTCTCGGGCCATATCCCTCCCTCCTCATCGCCCCTACGACTGCGCCATAGACCTCCTCCCCGGCACTTCTCCTCCCAGGGGTCGTTTATTCTCCCTGTCCGGTCCTGAGAGAGAGGCCATGGACCAGTACATTCGCGATTCTCTGCAGTCTGGACTCATTCGCCATTCCTCCTCCCCCGCTAGCGCTGGGTTCTTCTTCGTTCAGAAGAAGGATGGCTCTCTGCGTCCCTGCATCGATTACCGAGGGTTGAACGACATAACTGTTAAGAATAGGTACCCCCTACCTCTTATGTCTTCTGCCTTTGATCTCTTGCAGGGAGCCAAGGTCTTCACTAAATTAGACCTCCGCAACGCCTACCACCTTGTTCGTATTCGAGAGGGAGATGAGTGGAAGACGGCATTTAACACACCTACGGGACACTACGAGTACTTGGTGCTTCCTTTTGGTCTCACCAATGCTCCAGCTGTCTTCCAGGACCTGGTCAATAGCGTTCTGGGTGACATGATCAATCAGTTTGTCTTTGTGTATCTGGACGATATCTTAATATTTTCCCCCTCTCTCCAGGTACACACCCAACACGTCAGACGGGTTCTTCAGCACTTGTTAGAGAATCGACTCTTTGTCAAAGCGGAGAAGTGCGAGTTCCATGCCGAGTCTGTGACGTTCCTGGGGCACATAATTTCTACTACGGGCATTCAAGCTGATCCCGCCAACATTGAGGCAGTCGCCAAGTGGCCCATACCCGACTCCCGCAGGGAGGTGCAGAGGTTCCTGGGGTTCGCCAATTTTTACCGGCGCTTCATCAGGAGCTTTGGTCAGATTGCTGCACCCCTTACGGCGTTGACCTCTTCTAAAGTATCGTTCAGGTGGAATCAGAATGCACAGGTGGCCTTTGATACCCTTAAGTCTCGTTTTATCTCTGCTCCTGTTTTATCTGTTCCAGACCCTGATCGCCAGTTTATTGTCGAGGTCGACGCGTCAGGCGTTGGAGTAGGCGCTATCCTGTCTCAGCGGTCGGCTCACGATGGGAAGGTCCATCCCTGCGCCTATTTTTCCCATCGCCTCAGCCCGGCAGAACGCAATTACGACATCGGCAACAGAGAGTTGTTGGCGGTCAAGCTAGCATTGGGTGAGTGGCATCACTGGTTGGAGGGAGCAGCGCAACCCTTCCTGGTCTGGACGGATCATAAGAACTTGGAATATGTCCGTTCGGCCAGGAGGCTGAGTTCTCGCCAGGCCCGCTGGGCACTCTTTTTTGGCCGTTTTAACTTCACCCTTTTGTTCCGGCCTGGGTCGAAGAACACTAAGCCCGATGCCCTGTCTCGTCTGTTCGAATCCCCGGATGAGAGGCTTTCGGCCGATGCCATCCTCCCCACAGGTATGGTGGTTGGGGCCGTCTCATGGGGAGTCGAACAGAGGGTAAAGGAGGCTGGTCGGGGGGTGCAAGTGCCAACGGGGTGTCCAGGGGCAGGTTATTCATTCCGGAGGCGCTGCGTCCTGAAGTCCTGCAGTGGGGTCACTCATCCAGACTGGTTTGTCATCCAGGGATTCGGAGAACGAAGGCCTCCATTCGCCAACGTTTCTGGTGGCCGTCATGGATCACCGATGTCAGACAGTTCGTGTTGGCCTGCCCGACGTGCGCCCAGTCTAAACCTATGTAATCACCCTGCCGCTGGTCTGCTCCATCCCCTCCCCATTTAATCCTGCCTGTAGCTGACCACCCCTACCCCCCCCCACACACACCACCACCACGTCTCATGGACGGCGCTCCTGCATATTCAGTTCGGAGACTACTTGACGTGCGTCGTCGTGGTAGAGGGGTGCAGTATCTAGTGGACTGGGAGGGCTATGGCGCAGAGGAGAGGAGTTGGGTACCATCCCGGGACATCTTGGACCGCTCGTTGATCGTGGATCTCCATCGGAGACGAGGTGAGCCTTCTCCTAGAACGCCTGGGGGCGCTCCGGGAGGGGGGGGGTAATGTTGGGTTTTGGGGTTAGCACATGTTATGTTGTGTATCTTGTCATGTGTGTATGGGTGAATGTCCTAGCACGTAGAGGCTGTCTGACAACCTCATGTGTTCACTGTCCGTGTCTAAGTGTTCCCCATCAGCCGCTACTGATCTCCTCCTCATTAGCCTCAGAGTTATCACCTGGTGTCTATCAACCTCACCTCTTTAAAGCCACTGCCACTTATCACCCATCCTTGTGCGATCGTTGACATTAGTCACTCTGTACCTGAAGTCTTGTCTTGCCTAAGGATTATTCATCTAGACCTTGTTTTTTTGTCCTGCCTAGTTTTGTCGTATGGAAGGAAGTGTTTTGTGTGTTTTTTTTACTTTGGATTTTCTCCCTGAAGAGATCACTCTTTTCAGTAGGATTTACTTTTTTGTTTCTTTACTTTTTGCCCAGGCGACCCCCGTTTGCCTAGCTGTTTTCTCCTTTCCCCCTATGGGTTAGTTTTTGCGGGGGTTGTTTTTACCCGGTTCCCCAGCGCCACCCACACCTCGGATTCTACTGGATCTCCTGTCTACCAGTCGTTTTCTCCGCATCTACCCCTGAACTCTGCTACCGCTGATCCTGCCTACGGTGTGGTCCTAAGGACATCTTCCCACTTCTCCGGCTGACGCTGCCGTACACCGGGGTTACCCAGTTGGCCTTGCAGTTAGCCATTTCCCTCCAGGACTCCGGAAGGATCCTGTCTCTCACGAACTTTTACCTTTCCCACCTGAGTGTCCTGAAATAATAAAACCTCTTGTTATCCGCACTTGAATCCGTGTGTCTTTCAACCCAGCCCTGACATAAATCGTCATGATCTGACACGTTTCTTACATATAAGTTTTGCAACTAAAGCACCAAAACACAGGCACAGTGATGTGCAACAAACTTAAAAGATATAAAGTGAATAATTAATATTCATCAGCGTTTTACAGAAACTATAAGATACATGCATAATCCAATACAATTTATTTATTATTATATAAACTTACGTTTTGCCTGATTGCTCCATATATTTAGGTCATCGGTTCATATGCGCTCGTAGCATTACCACAGCATCATTTGTCCACACTGTTCGGTACAGCTTCATTGTGAATCACGCATGCTCACTATTAGGGCTGCAAGATAATTTATCGCGATACCACTATATCCTATTGAAATCAAGCTGGCTGCGATATGCAATGTGTCGATATTTTTTTTAATGTGTAGCTTTTCTGTGAAGCACGTCTCTGGGATCAGTAGGAAATGCTGCTCGATCTAAAAGCAGTGCGAGTTTCAGTCGCTTATAATGTGCATTTGAAAAAGCAACACCCGTCAAACATGATCATTATAAATATACTTTATTATCATAAAAATACCTGATGAGGCTTGAGTAACAGTGATAAAAAGATGTCCATAGGCATTTCCTACATTCTAGAACGTGTTATGGTCTTTTTCTGCAGTGAGTAATTGGAGTTTCCGCACAAGAGCGCCCTCTGGCTTTCGGATGCAGCAGCATTTTCCTGTACTACACTCAAAAGCTGTGCATAAATCACGTGATATTTATCACCGGTTTATCGTGACAGCCCTACTCACTATCATCAGCTCATCGGTTCTCAAATCAGATATAATAGCTCTTGGTTAGTGTACTGCTGATTCGAAAGCTGTTCCAACTGGTTCTTGATTCGAGACCGAGAAACGCTCTAGCAGTCGCATGAATATAAACGGCGCTGCAGATCGGTATACATACAATCAAATGATGATGTTTGATAAAATATCTGACTTACTAGCTTTTTTCCGCTTTAAAAATTACAAGCATACACAGTATCATCGGTTCTCAATCGGACTTGTCCGAAGGAAACAGCTCTCGGTTCAGTGTGGACTGGTGATCTGAAGGCTGCTGCAACCGTCGAGAACAAGAACCGCTCAGTATAAGTAATTGGCGGTTGTGTTATTGACAGGTAAAAGCCTAAACCTTAAGTATGATGACCCAATCTTTTCCTATGTATTTCCAAGAAAAAGAACAGAGTCTTTATATTCAGACAGTATGTTCACACAATATGGTTGTTTCAAAGCTAAATAAAAAAATTATGAGAATTAAAAGTCAAAGCTCTAAAACAGACATTTAATCGTCAGCCAAATTTCATAATCGTGACAGCGCTACTGGAGACGCGAACTGTTTAGAACAATTCAGTCTGATTTGGTGAACCGGGTCGACCGGTTCACTGAAAAGAACCGTTTCAAAAGAAAGATTCGAACGATTCAGCTGTGCACTGGTTCTCAAACTTTTTGTTATAATAAATAAATGGGTAATGTTACTGGCTCAAATTGTCTGAACAGTGTACTGTAAATTCAGTTAATCCCAACAGATTCAATTGGATATCATACCCCAATACATGTCATTATTGTAAAATTATAGCACAATATATAATATCATTATGAAAATAGGCAAAGCCTTCACCTGTTGCTGGTAGAGGCGCTAATTTAGTAAAGTCAATGTATACAATGCTGGAACATCATTTCTTTTGGTGCTGATGGTCTTATTTTTCCGATATTTGATTACACAGAATTCATGATAAATTCTAAATTTCAAATGCCATAAAACTGCACCTCCCTGATGCTCTCCTTGGGCCCCCAGTTTCTCCATGTAAAAACACATGAAAGCAGACCCAAACTTGGTCTCAAAACATAAATACTGATCTGTACATTGATTCGAATCTGTACATTGCCAGGCATCGTGATGGATTAAAACTGTGCCTTGTGTTTGTGAAGGAGTCATTATTGCACAGAAAGAGAGGCTAATGGTCACTCTGGTGAGTCACCTCCACAACCCACCCAGAGCTGAGTGTGAACTTGACTTTAAATATCTGATATTTTTCACAAAGAGAGCTGAGACTGTAAAACTGCCAGACACATCAGAAATGCAAGTAGACAAACTGAATGCCACTATAATTTTGTAAACATGTTGCATAGACATACATAGACGCCACAGTCAACTCAGACAAAAAAATGTGACAATACATAAGTAGATGGAAACATTTTTGCACTCCATATAATCGTAAATTATTAAAAGTGGTTGATAAATGCAAACACTGCTGTGTATTTAATCCAGATAAACAGAAACTCCCCCATTTGTTTGTGTGTTTATAGCGCAATCATGTCCTCCTCAATATTCTGGTACTATTCTAAACACTAGTACATATTAAAATGACCTAGAGGTGCAGAATGGCGCACAACAACTTCAACTCCAGAGATAATTCGCACACCTTTCCCTTTCTGACACCTTTCCCTTCCCTTTCAGAGATTGTCCACCTCCCACCCTAAGCCTGGAAAATAATAGATGTTCTCATTACACCATTAGAGAAATCTAGCACACTTGTATTTCTATATCTTGGTTGTTTTGTGTAATGTAATCTACCAAATTGTTGTGCTCTTTTTGTTTGATTATTCTGAAAGTCTGCTCACATGCTGGTTCAATGAAGTTAAATTTAGAAAAGATAGCTGCGAGCAACAATTACGGGCCAAGCAAAGAAGGCACAGTAAGCACATCATGCGACAGAGGATTCAGAGGGAATGCAGTGTGTGCATCACAAAAGTACAAAATTATCATGTGGCTGTAAATATAAAGGCAAGTTTTTTGCATTAAACAACACGTACTGTACCGTGACTTAATGTACTAAAACAACCAGGAACAACTAAATCTCTCACTCATTTCCCTTGTTTCTACTTCCAAAACAACACTGTATCCCAAAGGGGGAGACATTATTTTTAAGTTAATCATTTTCTCTCCCATACAAGCCAGCTTAACAACGCTTTTAGTATTAAAGAGTAAGTAGCATATGATTTTTAAGGTCCTACTTTGGTTTATGGAGTGTCCAACAACAAATATATGTACATACAAGGTGTAAAAACACTATTATGTCGTAATAATAGGCAGTTATTCTTACCATACTTCTTGTCTGGCTAATGATTCGTTCCGCGATTCATCCGTCTAGTCCTATGGAATCAGAATTGTTGCAATATTCTGAATAAATAAACTATGATCCGCAAATAAATATAGAGAGTTTCACAAACATTTTTTAAATCCACATATGCTCAAAAAGCGAACCATAAATATATGTTAGACGTTCCACAAAAAAAAATGGAATTCACAAATAAATACAATGAGATTTGCAAATAAAAAATATTTACAAATTTATTTTAATGGCATTTATTTGTAGATCGCTTTCTGCACATTTGTGGATCGCTTTCTGCGCATTTGTGGATCGCTTTCTGTGCATTTGTGAATCGCTGCACGCATTTGTGGATCAGTGCACGCATTTGTGGATGGCTCTCTGTGCATTTGTGGATTTTGAAACATTTCTAACGTCAAAACGCGCACACAATCCACAAATAGGTGGACTCCGCCCACTATCTACGCAAGCCAATCGGGTAACTTCCGCTTTCGTTGTCCAATAGGGCACGTTCTAACTTCAGCCAATCACGTTTTGTTCTGCACTAAGATTCAGGGAGCTAACATGGCGGCTAGTGGCGGTCTAAAATGCGTGATATACTAAGAAATGTGAATGGCCTCTTCTTTATACTACTCAGTAATGATTGTTTGTGTTTATATGCATTGTCCATATGTTAGTAACAAACGACTGAAATGTTTATGACTTGATAACAGCGTGCACGGACTGGGGTGGACAATCCCGGTGACTGGGGACTGATTTGGTCTGCTGCAAGCCAGCCGTTTTATTGTCTTTATGTACCAAAGTGATAAATTCCGATTTTGGCATTCGATAAAATATAATCTGTTTCCCCGATACTGCATGGGTAAGCAGCTAGTTCGCGCCGCACACTCAGCGTGGCGTGGAGTTTCAAGGTGCGCAGCGTTTGCATTGCAATGCGCACTGCAGCTGTCGGTGTAGGCTACTACCAGTATAACGATGGCAGAATTAACGTGGGGGAAATCATCAGCACTGTGAATTTCTATGTCATTCATAATTCAAAATAAAACGTAATTTATTCAGTCATCTCTGTTTATCCCATTCCTGAATGATCTCTGCTGCTGTGGCTAAACTGTTCTGTATAGGCTACTATCTAACTCTTTGCCATGACAAAAATGAAACTAAGGCTAAAGAATAAACCAAACTTACAGACAGGACAAGAACTCGGGGAACAGGTAGACACAACGCATGAAACACGCCACAAGGTACAGGATTCACAAACACAGTACAATCCATGAGCACAGGACAAAGAAACATGAGGGTATATATAGGAAAGACAAACGAGGGATAATGACACAGGGCAGGTGTGGGTAATGAAATTTAACGAGGAAACGAGATGGCGGCAACAGAGACACGGACCAGAGAGAGAGAGTATGGAAAGCCGAAAGGTCAACAATCTCCCTCTCCACATAAAACCTAAGGCTTTGTCATGACTCTGCTACAAGACCAAGAATAGACTTGACATGATGAAGCAGAGTCATGACATATTCAGAGTCAACTCCCATTTTTACAAGCCAATAACTTTGTTATTTATTCACCTTCGGACTTACAACTTGGCAGACTGCTTACTTTCAAACAAGGCAACATAACACACTGCATGAAATGTAATTTTCATGATCTCATGCTACTTACTCTTTAAGATAGTGAGAATAATATTGGAAGACCAAATTCAATTCACACCTGAGTAGTATCTGCATGCAAGTTGATGAACCCAGAATATAAATGTATGGTTTATTCAGGGCTCTAGAGTGCGACCTAATTTCTCAAAGGTGCGACTAAAAAAAATCTGAGGTCGCACCAGTGCGACCAGCCGTTCGAGGGAAAGAAAGTCTCTGCGAAAGTCTCCCTGTGGTTCAACAACAGACACATTAGGCCCATGTCGTGGTCTAAACCAATCAGAGATAGTGAAGGGCGGACCCCCCTCTGATTGGCCGTGGTCCAGATATTCCTGTACGTGTGTGTGTGTACGTTTGAAAATGCTGTGCTGCAGTCGGACAGAGAGGTGAGTAGCCTATAGGCCCGTCAGATAAACAGAGTGGATGTAGCCGCGGATGATGAGAGAAGATGAAAAGAACGATTGACAACTTTTTCGTTAAGAATGTTAAGTTAAGGCCTGATCCGTCCGAAAATAATAACCAATGCTCTGACAAGCTAGACTGCGACTAAATGGTCTCATTTTGCGACAAATTTTCCTGCCAGTGCGACAAGTTTTTCTTAATGGTCGCACCGGTGCGACTGTCAAACTGATCAATATATAATTTTTGCGTATTATAAATTTAATGCGCAGAAATGTTATATTGCACAAGCTGCGCATTCAGTCACTCATTTTCGTCTCCCCTCCTTCAACCATTCACTTATCTATTAATGCCCCCGACCCCAAAGGCGTAATTCGCGGGTTACGGGTAAGAGGCGAAGGACCGAACGAGCAGACGAGTGAAGCGCTCAATCTTGCAACTTAAATAAATATGCAGAATACAAGAATTTCCCCTGCTAAGGTACAAAACAGCAAAGATAACGAAATGTGTTGCAAGTATTGTATGCATGTGAAGCTAATGCAGGAAACGCGTGTTTAAACTTTAAGCACTGAACTATTGTATAAAGATCTCTAACAATACTGCAAAGCATACAAAACGTTACACATCACGCTAAATACTATTTATTTGTGAGGCGCTATTGATAGAAGCCAAACGTGTATCAATGCAGCTTTCAGGAAGAATAATCACTAAAAGCCTTCAGGTCTCGCGGGTTGTTTGAGATATGCGCGCGCCCAGAGATTCAGAGCACAAAATACTAAACGGAGTTCTCTTTCACACCTTCTTACTCTGAAACGGACATATTAACACAAAATAACCTAAACATTCCCATATTAACAAGAAACCTTGTAAAGGTATTCAGTTTGTTTCGTGACCAAACAGTTGGGAAACAAGATACGTGTTCCAGTTATAATGTTCATCAAACAACAACGGACGGGCCCAAAAACACTCACTGATATTAAAGGAATTGTGTTCTCTTATATGAGTCGTTCACAACAAATAAAGGAAGAAAGTAGCTTTAAGAAAGATGTGCTTTAAATATGGTAAAGTGTTGAAAGAGAGTTTACATATACAATAAAAATTATTAAATCATAAACAATGATTTGTATTAATTTCTAATTGATTTGTTAATGTATTAAACACATTTTAATGAAGTTTTAGTGATTCTTTTTTCTTACCTCATCCCATGACTCTGGTGCTATCAAATTAAGGGCTGGTGCCACCAACTGAATAACTTGGTAGCACCAGTGCCACCTCTCTCAAGTGTTAGTCTAGAGGCCTGCTTTCTTGTAGAATTGTGCATCAAATAAAGAACTTTATGTTGACCAGATTGTTAGTTAATCATTTACAAGTCAGTATGGATCAATATTGCCTATATGGACAGCGATTTAAAAAAAAGTGAACTTGTAAAACTGCGGTGTTAAATGCGATGCGGTCGAAAATTTGCAAAAAAGTTAGTCTAGAGCCCTGGGTTTATGCCATTTCAGCATTTTTTAGTGGCATTAATCCAGATGTGTTTTTGAGAATAAATATCTACAGACAAGCTGATGAGGCCAGAATTAAAAGCGGACGTAACATACGCAGTTTCTGCCAATCTCAAATTAATCTTGAGTACCTTTACAGTAGTATTGCATACGTCGTATCTGCGACGAGTCTTTAGTTTGATCACATTTATATAAGACAGATGCAGCTGTATGATTATTTCTGAAAACAGACGAGTCCTGAACGCGTGCAGGGGGGGTGGTGGTATTTTGTACAGATGCTTTTTATTCAAAAAGTGCAATTATTCCAAGGCTGAAGAATTACAGTAAATCAATCCCCTTCTCCGTCCGCCTTAAAACTCCGATCCGGACCGGCTGCGCACAGTGACAGATTTAAAAAATCCTAGTGACAAAATTCTATGAAAATTCTTAGAAATGTGTGTGATTTCCTCTAAAATTACAGAAAAAATTCTAGTAAAGAAAAAAGTTATTCATAAAGCATCTTAACCCTTAAAAGAGCTCTTAAGGAGTAGTGAGGAGGACTTTTAAGAGGCTTAAGAGTTGGACTAAAATGGACTAAATGGAGAAAAATGGACTAAACGCAAAGAGGGAGAAGAAATGTGTTGCAAACAAGGCATGACAAAATAAAATAATCACTACATTAACTACATTAACATATTCAGCATCTGGAAAAATGCAACTATGCAGCAGAGATGATTTGGTTCTGTCCCGACCTTCTGTAAGAAAAGTGATCAAGCGAAGAATTACAGCACTTATAGAACCTTGCTTTGCTGTTCATTTCCTATCAAATATGTTAAGTATGACATTGGAAATGAAAGAATAAATATACATAAAAATTTAAAAACTGAGTTATCTAATTTTGGAATTAAACTCTTCATAGTGTGTGTGTGTGTGTGCGTGCGTGCGTGCGTGCGTGCGTGTGTGTGTGTGTGCGTGTGTAATCAGCAACATAATTTATGCAGTTTGTACCATGTTTTTACACTCATTAAAACTTGTACAGTATGTATAGGGTGTTGCTAGTAGTGTGGTAAATTAGTCTAATATGTCACCCTACCCACTAACCTTAAAGGAGTCATGAATTAAGACCTCAATTTTAACCCAAGCTTTTGTTATATAAGAGGGAATCATATTCACGCGAACATCATGTAAGTGTCAGAACTGAAAACACCCTTGTTACTGAAATTACAACTGTTATTGACACCAGGCCCAGTGAACGCCAGGTCCTGCATCTATCTATGATAGGTTGAACACCGCCTCTGCAGAAAAATATCAACGACTACTTCTCTAGCCCCTCCCACTGGTTCGTGAATGACAGTACTGAAGTAACACAAGTGGAACCAGATAGAGCGAGCAAGCAATAAACATGCCGTTAAAGATCGCAAAATATTGTGGAGTCAGTGCCTGGTTGTGGAAGAACATAGTCGCTGCATAACCTTCCTTCGGATTCTGACATTAGTAATGCGTGGTTGAAGTTTATTTTTAAAGACGTTCCAGCTCACCATTGTTGGGCAAGTTACTCTGGAATGTAATTAAATTACTGATTACTCCTTTTAAAAGTAATCAAGTTACTGGTCTGATTACTTTATTTCAAAAGTAATTAGTTACACTACTCGTTACATTACTACCCCCCACCCCTCAAAAACACAAAATAACCTCTTTAGCCTTCTCAAGACTAAACTTTATTGGGAAGTGCATACTCTACTCTATCTCGTCTTTAATTATTTTGATACATTCATTCTGCTTATTCCATACTAAAGCCTGTCATAAATAATAATAATAATTAAACTCTGTGACATTTTAACTTAAAACATTTTTTCATATGTTAACTAGTATTTCTAAACCTGCATACTCCATAATGTAAAAAGTCTCTCCTTAGTTTCTTATAACTTGTATATCTTGTATATCTATTTTTTATACAACTTTTTCTGTAAATTATATTTCATTCATTCTGCTGTATATAGCACATACCTTGTACTACAGTAGTCTATTCTTATTTTTTACTTGTACATATTTACATACATACATAGCTTTACACTCTCTATATCTTTATCTTATGTTTATTGTATTGTATTTCTTAATTTTTTATACCCATAGGCCCTTATTTAAATCATTGTGTACTGTATTCTATTGTGTTATGGTCTCTGTGTAAAGTTGTTGCTGTTTCTGTGTTCTGGATGCTCCTGTCACCAAAACAAATTCCTTGTATGTGCAAACATACTTGGCAATAAAGCTCTTTCTGATTCTGATTCTTAACTAGTGCTTCTGCATATTTCTATGATGATTTCTTCGTCATTTAACAAATATAACAGCGTTAGAGCAGCAAAAACTAGTCTGACAAAACAAAACATGTTGCTAATAGCAGCCTGGCTGGTACTCGACAACAGAAGTTGATTCATTTCTCTCCGTGCCCGGTGACGTTACTTTCTCCAGAAGTTTAACTGTGCTGTACTGCCCTTTCAGGTTGTTTTTCGCGGGAGAGAGGGTTTTGCATACCTCCACATGACCGACAGAAATAAACTCAAAATAATGGTTGTATTTCCAGCTACAGAACGCATACGTTTCTCTCTCCATGCTGAGTTTGTTTTCACTGGTGGTACCAAAGATTGTCTTGTGACAGGGAGATGTATGGGTATGTAATACGTACAATTGGAGCATAAAGGCTAACATCGATCACGAGAGGCACCTCAGCCAATCAAATCCGATGTCTAGTCTCCTTGCCTGCGTTCCGTGCGG
The DNA here is from genome assembly GCF_024868665.1 of Triplophysa rosa. NCBI lineage: Eukaryota > Metazoa > Chordata > Actinopteri > Cypriniformes > Nemacheilidae > Triplophysa > Triplophysa rosa. Next base: position 13,302,955 of record NC_079910.1, on the reverse strand, counting down.
CGATAGCATTGGCCGTTACGAGTTTTTAGCTTAAGGTGGCAGGCTTTCCATGGAGTGGCTTTGGTAGTACTTTCCGCGCAGGCGCGTTTTAGTTTGATGACGTCGCGGATGCGACAGGCAGGCATCCAGCCAAGCTATTTCGCTTTTTACAATTTAAATGATAAAACGATACAACGGCAATGATGTAACGCAGCTGTAACGTATAGTTACCTGGGCTTGGAACTATAATCTAATTACTATTTTAGGAATTATAACGCGTTAAATTACTCCGTTACCAAAAAAGTAATCAAACTACAGTGACGCGTTACTGCCCAACACTGCAGCTCACATGGGTAAAACATTGAGCGTTTGTTTGCTTCATTTCAAAGCGGATTCCTTTGTGAACAAGGCACACCATATTTTAACACCGAGGTCCTGTGATAATATTAGTCACATGTGAATCGGCATCTCTGTGATTTGGCGGGCTCATATATCATTTTTCAAGGTTTTATCCACGGTTTGCGAATAATGGAGGCTGTTTTGAAGTGTTTTGATATTATTTTGGGTGCTGGGTCATATCCATAAATTACCTGCCAACACTGTCGTTTAATACTAATCCCGTGCGAGTAGAGCTAATGTGTAACCTAACATTACGTGTCTACCCAAATTCACAGAAGGCTCCAACTAAGTTTACTATGCAAACTGCTATCCAATCATAGCAGTGGGCATTTACTTCCAAGTCTTCAATGCGACATGCCCATTAAAACAGAGCGTTTGTAGAGCCAGCCTCAAAACCCGGGTGGAAAATAGCCTATTACTTATTGATTTAGATGTTTTTGAATGTAAAAACCACTCGAGCGTCATAAGTAGACCTCAGGCAACAGTATAAAACAATAAACAAGCCCAGTTCATCACACCTTTAATCTGTTTTACATTCTGTCATTCTATATATTCCCCTACCTTCACCCTTAACCTAACGACTCTGGGGAAAAAACACTCACCATATGCTTCAATTTAATGTAAACGATTAATTGCATTTTCAGTGTTTAATTTTCAAACTTTTATTTTGAAAAGTAAATGAAGTCTATAGCTGTATTGCGAGTGGCGACTCCACCCCCTTTTGGAGGTTACCGCCCAATTTTTATGTCAGTTCGTGGTATGATTTGACTAAGACTGCCCAAATGTATTCACAAGTAAGGTGGGCATGCCTTTATACAGGTGCTGGTCATATAATTAGAATATCATCAAAAAGTTGATTTATTTCACTAATTCCATTCAAAAAGTGAAACTTGTATATTATATTCATTCATTACACACAGACTGATATATTTAAAATGTTTATTTCTTTTAATTTTGATGATTATAATTGACAATTAATGAAAATCCCAAATTCAGTATCTCAGAAAATTAGAATATTACTTAAGACCAATACAAAGAAAGGATTTTTAGAAATCTTGGCCAACTGAAAAGTATGAACATGAAAAGTATGAGCATGTACAGCACTCAATACTTAGTTGGGGTTCCTTTTGCCTGAATTACTGCAGCAATGCGGCGTGGCATGGAGTGGATCAGTCTGTGGTGCTGCTCAGGTGTTATGAGAGGCCAGGTTGCTCTGATAGTGGCCTTCAGCTCTTCTGCATTGTTGGGTCTGGCATATCGCATCTTCCTCTTCACAATACCCATAGATTTTCTATGGGGTTAAGGTCAGGCGAGTTTGCTGGCCAATTAAGAACAGGGATACCATGGTCCTTAAACCAGGTACTGGTAGCTTTGGCACTGTGTGCAGGTGCCAAATCCTGTAGGAAAATGAAATCTGCATCTCCATAAAGTTGGTCAGCAGCAGGAAGAACGGCATCAAATGCCGTTCTTTCTCTCGCCTCTGAGCTTTCAAGTGCACAAGTTAGTTTTGCAAAGGGTTTATCGCGAAAGTAGTAGCAAAAGTCAAGGCGGGAAGATTTGAAACTGCAGTGACAGATCTGAGAGGTTGTGGATGCCTATTTGTGGTTGCAATTCTAATCTGAATCTAGGAAAACGTGTAAATATGTGTTATGCATTTGTATCTGCCAATGTATTTTGTAAATGCCAGTTTACACATTTGTGACTATTTTTCTGCAACTTCAAATTCAGAAGACAGATTTGTGAGTTTTGTCTACGAGTGCAAATCTCAACATTCAATTTCAGTTTTTTATTTGACAAGTTTTCACATTGGGGCTGTGAGTGTACATTTTAGTGTACAGGTACAAATACTTACTTTACAAGTTCACAAATTAAAATCTACATGCTCTCAAGTTTTGCTACTGAAATACCTTCATATACATCCATCCATCCATCCAACCAACCAACCGTCCGTCCATCCACCCTCCCTTTTCTTACTCCCCTCATTCATTTCTTTCATTTCAACTCAGCTCCTGTGACTGCACTCGTCTCTCCAGCCTCATCTGTTCTGCTCCCTTTCTGATTTTCCACTTGGAGCCAAAACGCATTACATCTCCTAACAGCTCTCTTGCCGTCTGGCATCTGTAAACAAGTATCGTCCTGCTGTACCCCTCTAGTCTTTCATGTCTGATCCATTACTGTTCATTCAGGGAGAACACAGAGTCCCACACACAATTTCTATAGTCCTGAATATGCCACATACAGTATATTGGAGGAAGCATATTCACATGTGATTCTCTTATATTGTGGTCAAACTATAGAATATAGAATAACCAACTACTTTTTAAGTACATTGGTTGTAGTTTCATTTACATACAAAATGTAAAAGTAAATAATAGCTTTCCCAACACTGAACAGACTGAATTTTTCAATCAAAACAAGTCAAAGATCAACACAAAAGCAAATGAGGACACACCACACAGAACTCTTTGGTTCTCTTATTGAAACATGAAGAGGTGCAATGCATCTAAAAAGACCTACTTAAATATATACAGTAGTATGAGACGAACAGTATGCAAACGAGAACACTCTTTAAAAAAAGGGTGCTTCTCAAAAGAACCATTTCCTCCTTACGTTTTTGTAATCTAACTAACCTTTTACCACAACAACAACAAAAAAACATTTATGAAGCAGAAAGGTTCTTTGGATATTAATGGTTCTTTATAGAACCACTCAGACAAAACTGGTTATTCTACGGCATTTTTCTATGGCATTGCGAGTGCAGTACACTCTTAAAAATAAAGGCGCTTAATGGATCTTCACAGCGATGCCATAGGACAGGAGTCTTCAACTAAAATTGCTTGAGGTCCAGTAAACAAACCCTCCTTACCAGCCGAGGTCCGGACAATTAAATACCTAAAAATATGAATAGATGGTTTTTTTATATCTATACAATGGCATAACGATGTCTGACAACAATATAATGAAGGAACATGTGCAAAATGCCCTAATCTCTAAACCTGCACTGAACATACATTCATTTCAACATCAACAACTTTAAAAGAAAACTAAAGTGTTGTTTTCTGCTGAACTGGGATGAACAAATAGCAGCATCAAGTTGTGACTGATCATCCTGATAACATTTCAGCTCTTCTTGTGGCTGTTGCAGCTGAAAGTGGGGTTTGTTTAATATTTTCTTTTAGTTCATGTCTTTATTTTCCTTCTAAAAGTGTTTCACAGAAGCCTCCATGCACTCTTTTACTTTTTTCCCCATCAGTAAAGGGCTTTTTATGTTTTCCTAAGATCCACTGTATTCTTAGTGAACATTCATATGCTGGTCGTTGGGCGGTAAGTGAGTGAGGGAGGACCCGTGTAGATCGCTACTACTCGGCTTTGAGCTAATATATTTTTCGTGTCCTTACCTCGGACTGCTGCGGGTAAGTTTCTTCAAAGTGTCCACGTCTAATTTCATAATGCCTTTTAAAGTTTCCAATTTTGACAACCGCAACAGACTCCGAGCAAATGAGACAAACCGGTCTCGTGCATGTCGAAGCAAAAAGAATAAATGCAAATCTCTCGACCCGTTCATCTCGGAAAACATGGTTTTCGGCGTCAACTTTTCTAACTTTTGAAAAGGACATTGTTTTTCAGTCACTGACAGTTACATCTGTCTGCGCGCTGTGCAGCGAGTCTGTCACGGCTCTCTTCACTCAACGACGTCTGAACTAGCGACAGTGCGCATATGTTAACTGTCCGTGGCGCCGTAGGACCCAAACTGCTACTGAGCGGACCTTGATGTGCCTGGTATACATTTTATTGCATTAGAAAATAATGTTAGGCGTTCATTTTTTTTATTATGTCAAAAGTCTTTGAGGTCCGGACGGACACATCTCGCGGTGCGCATTCGGACCGGAGTCCGCTAGTTAGTGACCCCTGCCATAGGAGAACCATTTTTGGTTCCACACAGAACCATTCAATCAAATCGGTTCTTTAAATCTTTTTCTTACTTTTTACAATCTGAAGAACCTTTTTTGCCACAGAGAACCTTTTGTAAAACAGAAAGGTTCTTCAGATGTTAAAAGTTCTTCATGGAACCAAAAAGTTATTCTATGGCATCGCTGTGAAGAACCTTTTAAGCACCTTTTATTAAGAGTGTATGTCCGGAAGCTTAATATGCAAATACAGTATGTAAGTCAGAAATACACCTGGATGCTCGACTGCTTTCAATGAGATTCCTCAGTATGAATGGGGAAAAGTACGGCAACACGCAAATGCGGAAGTGGTTATACAGCATCTGGGACGCAGCATCTGTTGTTCTGTTATTATGGATATAATAGACAGGTAAGCACATTTTTTTATTGTAATAAATGCTAACGTAGCATTACATTCCACGTTTCTTTCAAGCTAATTCATTACGATGACATAAAATAAAATTCATTCATTACGTCGTCCGTGAACATGATGGGCGATCTCCACACGCCTCTGGATGGTGAAAACGACATGTCCCATAATTCCACTCTACTACATTCGCCTTTTGTTGTTGTTTCGAAAGTGCGCCATCTAGCGGTCCAAATATTCCATATTGTGGCTTTAACATCATTCCAAACAGAATGTTGAAAACACAGCGACTTAAATCGGAGAGTATAATTAGGCAGGAATATATTGAATATTCCTCCAGCATTAACAAATTAAGTTGATAATTAGGTTTGACATTTTAGCAACATAACTCAGGTTAACTGCATAATGCGCCATCCATTCATCCTGCCTGCAGTGCCAAAACTAGAAGTACGATGCTAACAGCTGCGACGGACTTAGTGTAGTGTATGTTTGTTTGTTTGTCAAAAAGTTCTGCTGAAAATATCCTCAGAACAAAAGACTTAACACGGTCTATTCATAGGAATGAGATACTCTCTTCTGAAATACTGTAATTACAATAGTCAACTACTGAACTTGGTGACACATAATTATGGGAAAAGCGCATCAGAGAGAGACTTATTAATGCCAGACTCGATGATGCGTGAAGTCTTCCGGTTGTCGATTAACACAGAAGTGGAACTCAATATTATTTCATGAAAGTCTTTGGAAAATTCTGGTTAAATCTGTCACACGGCTGTCACTTGGAGTTACGGTTACTTTAGATGCAGAAATAAATCTAGAATGTGAATTTGGTTATAACGCTTGAAACTTTCTAATGACTGTAGTTAAAATGCATGAGCATCAATCAGGTTCTCATGACTGACTGACTCTGGTTTCTCCCTGAAGCTGAACTCTGTCTAGAGAGAGTGAAGAAGCACTCTAGAGGACTTCATCCAAAACCCACATCCTTTAATTACACACACAGTGAGATGATTGAACCACCAGTCTCACGCACGATAGGGTGAAGGCGGTCCCCATGGAAACGCATCGCCATGGCACCCGAAGTACAATGGGGCGAAAGAGGACAAAACAGTCATGTAAAAGTGAAGGTGTAATGGATATTAATAATTGAACAGGTAATGAAACGTGAGAAAGGAAGGATCGATGCGAGGCAGATATATACGCTGCTTACATTCTGAAGTGAAGAAAAAGGCCGCTGGCGTTAAATACCACCATTGTGTTTAAAATCAACACCACTTAGTGTTAGAACTACAGTGTGATGGTATGCCATTAGAGAGTGAATGCGTAGGCTGTAATACACAACAGGATTACATGTTATTGAATTAAATACACACTTGAATGCATTCATTTAAAGTGTGGATGACAAGGTGGAACATGTTTTTACTGTTGTTTATATTTTTATAAGTTTTTTTTTTGTATATGCTTCAAGACGAACAATTTGCAATTTCATTAGTCAACACACAGCATTTTCTCCTAAAACTGCAGTTTAAAAACGGTCTCAAAAGGAAGGTTTGAGCCCACCTCTGTTTTCTTTGTCATAAGCATGTTGTAACCAATCACTTCACACAGTTAGTGCGATAGATAGTGGATCTGGATCGGGCTGAGACCAATTTGCATATTAATGAATCAAGCAACCATACACCATGATAGCACACATACATCTGGGAGACGTCTATTTGATGTCTCCATTTAGACCTCCAAGACATATTTTTCTGTCATGGCTCTGCTTCATTTAGTCATGATTTTCTTGGTCCTGTAGCAAAGTCATGACAAAGCCTTTGGTTATGTGTGGAGAGAAACATATTATTGTCCTTTTGACAATAATATGCGTTCTCTCCAGTGTCTTGTCATTGGCCCCGCCCCTCTCGTTTCGTGTATTGCTTTCCTTCCATGTCTAATGTTTCTCACCTGCCCTCGCTCGTTATCCTTAGTTTGTCTTACCTATAAATGCCCTCATGTTTCTTTGTCTTGTGTTCGTGGATTGTTCTGTGTACCTGGTACTTCGTGCCTTGTATTTGTGAGTTCCTGTGCGGTGTCTGTATCATGTGCCTTGTTTGTTTGTTTATTTAGTTACCATACCCTGCCTTGACATTGTGTCGTATTTTATTTGAGAGATTTTTTTGCCCCATCGTGGGAAGTCTTTTGTTTTATGTTTGTATCTTAGTTATGTTCTTGTTCTACACCCCCTCGTGGGGTTTTGTTTAGTTTAAATAAATATCTTGTTTAACCCCTTCACTGCCGCCTTCCTGCATTTGGGTTCTTCCCTCACCACCCGTGACATTTTTCAGTTTGCTCATTTCCAGCATTATCTATGTGGAGTCACATGTCAGATGTCTGTAAGATGTTTATGATTTAGAATGTATGTAAAACTGCCTTTATAAGACATTTATTAGTTGTTTTTACACAGCAGGGCCCGTATTCATGAAAAATCTTATATCTTCCTAGTGACAAAATTCTAAGAAAGTAATTAGAAATGTGGGCGTTTCCCCTTAGAATTACAGAAAAGATCCTAGTAAAGAAAAAAGTCATTCATAAAGCATCTAAAACCTTAAAAGAGCTCTTAAGGTCCAAAATTTTAGGAGTAGCGATGAGGACTTTTAAGAGACTTAAGAGTTTCTTTAGCAGCAGAAAAAATGGACGAAACACGAAATGTGTTGCAATGCATGACTATTTCCATATTACTTTAAAGGTTTATATGATTTTTTTTATTGATTTTGTGTGTGTTCAACATTGGTTTATCTTGGTTTTCTTGTGTGCTTTGATGCAATGCAAATTGTAAAAGCGCTATAAAATAAAATTACATTGAATTGAATGACAGTGAGTTAAAAAGACACAACACATTAGATCGTGCAGGGTTCATGTTTGTGACCGATCCTATTAGAGACACGCTAACGTCTTCAAGACAGCTCAGAAATGCCATAGCGCTAGTGATCACACAAACAATTTAAAACTGCGCTGCCTAGCATACATCTGGTGAATCTGCGCTCTCTGCCAAACAAAACGGATAAACTTCTACTCTACCAAACAAATAAGGATTTTTCAAACTCTGCTGTTTTGTGTTTCATGGAAATGTGGCTGAATGACATCATCCTGGACAGCGCGCTACATCTGCCCAGCTACCAGCTGTTCAGAGTGGACCGCGACGCAGAATCAACGGGGAAATCGCGCAGTGGTGGGGTATGTTTCTACATCAATGAAAAGTGGTGTACAGATACAACACTGCCCTACAAAGGCAAAGTGCAGTAACTACACATTTACTCAAAATTGAGTTAAGGCTTGAAATGGGCTTTGTGACACCCGCTTTGTCTTGTGACAAAGTCTCCTGGTTCAATCTTGTACCATTTCATAGAAACAAGTGCGTCAAAATTGCAGTAACTACAAAATTAATTACTCGAGTAAAACTTTAAAGGGATTTTTTGCATAGTTACTGCACTTCTTTGGAGGGCAAAACAGTGATGAAGAAGATGTGCTGTCTCGACCTAGAAGCACTCTTCATTAACTGTATGCCCTTTTACTCGCCGCGAGAGTTTTCCTCGTTCATTCTCGTGTGTGTTTACATTCCACCGCAAGCACACGTGAGGGTGGCGTTACAACAGCTCGCCGATCACATCACGGACACTCAGCAAAAACACCCGGACTATGTTATTATTATTCTTGGCGACTTTAATCAGGCAAAACTTACACTCGAGCTGCCAAAATACAGACAACACATCACATGCCCTACCAGAGACAAAAATATTTTGGACCATTGCTACACCACAATAAAGAATGCATATCGCTCTGTCCCTAGAGCAGCTATCGGACTGTCTGATCACTGCCTGGTAGTGCTGTAGTACTCGAGTCCGGACTCGAGACGTTTTTTTATGGTCTCGGACTTGTCTTGGACTCGTTGGTATTTGAACTCGGACTTGTCTCGGACTTGGTCATTGGTCTCGCAAATGTTCTAGTCGGTCTCGTCTGAGTCCAGCGATATAATGTGTTTTATTTTCTCCTTCAAAACAAAACATTGATAGAGCAATATTCTTGTGATCCGAAAACTAATGATCCGAAAACTGTTGCCGACTCTCGACTCATAAGTTCTCTTTTCACACAGCAGTTCAGTTCAGTGTGTGCTGTTGTTGTAATTAAATAACTCCGGTATATTGGTTCAAGTCAGCGGGACTGTCATGCACGCCAGAAAGTGAATAACTGAATTAATTTGTGGATAATATTAAGTGTTTACGGGAGACGCTAAACGGGAATGATTCGGGAACTGGTTCGACCGGTTCACTAAAAAGAAAGAACCGGTTCGAATGAATGATTCGTCCACGGCGCGAACCAGCATCAATCATTCATCAGGCACGATGTGAGCGAGCAGCGGCATAATACAGATTGGTTTTACAAACCATAATAAATGAATCGACAGTGCGCTTAAAAGGAAACTTTTTTTTTCGTAAGACACCTGCAAAGGCATCACAAAGAGAGGTAAGTTAATGCCATGTTTCAGAGTTAGCAATGCATTTGAGTATTTTAGAAAGTTTGGAAAGTAGGGCTTAAAGATAAGAATGATCGTATTTTTATTGTCATTGTGATGAACATGTTATTTAAGGATGGGCACCGACGTGCTTATAAACGAGCCGTGGAGCCTCTGCTCTTTCTAGCGACTCCTCTATCGAACACGCACGTGCACAGGCAGGCGCGCACACGCACGCACGCACGCACACACGCACAAAAGTGTTTATTGCTGCACAACCTTGCTGTTAGGAGGGCTGATAAAAAAGTTCCTTAAAAAAGTAATAAACAGTTACACTTCGGCTTTGTGACTTTAGTGCTATACCTACTGTATATAGTAAAAATAAAATGACCTTATTTGATCTGCTTTTTGATCATTACAAACAATAATGAAAATGATTATCTTAGAATAGAAGATATGCTGTCTCTTGCATCACATAAATTATCAATAGTTAAGTATGTGGTCTTGTATAGTCATGATTTTTTTTCTGTCTCTGATTTGACTGTCTCAATTGGACTCGGTCTTGACTTGGACTCGAACCTCTCTGGACTTGGACTTGACTTGGACTCGAACCTCTCTGGACTTGGACTTGACTTGGACTCGAACCTCTCTGGACTTGGACTTGACTTGGACTCGAACCTCTTTGGACTCGGACTTGACTCGGTCTCGACTAGTCCTGGTCTTGGACTTGTCTTGGACTCGACAATGGTGGACTTGACTACAGCCCTACTGCCTGGTTCACCTTATCCCAGCCTACAGACAGAAACTAAAATCTGCCAAACCTATGGTAAGGACTGTTAAAAGATGGAACAACGAAACAGAGCAGGCCTTACAAGCCTGTTTAGAGTGCACCTATTGGAGTGTTCTTGAAGCTGCTACCACCGATCTGGACGAGCTCACAGAGACTGTAACATAATACATCAGTTTCTGTGAGGATTTGTGCATTCCTACTAGGACTTCCTTAAAATACAACAATGATAAACCATGGTTCTCAGCAAAACTCCAAGCCAAGGAGGATGCCTACAGGGGGCAAAGTCTTGTACAGGCAGGCTAGGAACACATTGACAAAGGAGATCAGAGTGGCAAAGAGAAACTACTCTAAAAAGTTGGAAAACCGGTTTTCAGCCAAAGACCCTGCGTCTGTGTGGAAAGGCCTGAAAGACATCTCTAACTACAAACCACCATCCCCCAATTTTGCAGGCAATCAACACCTGGTCAATGATCTGAATGACTTTTACTGCAGATTTGAAAATGCTAACTTTACACCTCACTCCAACTCTGACATTCTCTCTACACAACACCTATCACCTTCAGTCACCCCACCTCCTGCACTTCAGATCAGTGAAGAGGATGTGTGCCGAGTCTTTAGGAAACAAAAGACAAGAAAAGCACCAGGCCCAGATGGTATCTCCCCAGCCTGTCTTAAAAGCTATGCTATTCAACTAGCCTTCATCTTCTCACAGATCTTCTGGATCACTGGAGCTGTGCACAGTTCCTTCCTGTTTCAAGCGCTCCGCCATAATCCCCATACCAAAGAAACCCAAAATCACAGGACTGAATGACTACAGACCCATCGCTCTCACATCTGTGGTCATGAAGTCATTCGAGAGACTGGTACTGGCCTATCTGAAGGACATCACAGAACCCTTACTGGACCCCCTGCAGATTGCCTACAGAGCAAACAGGTCTGTTGAGGATGTAGTTAACATGGGGCTGCATTTTGTCCTGAAACATCTGGATAGACCAGGGACCTATGTGAGGATCCTGTCTGTGGATTTCAGCTCCGCTTTCAACACCATCATCCCATCACTGCTCCAGACAAAGTTAACCCATCTATCTGTTCCTGGCTCTATCTGTCAGTGGATCACCAGCTTTCTGACAGACAGGCAACAGTTAGTGAGAATGGGGAAACTCACATCCAGCACCCGCACAATCAGCACAGGGGTGCGTTCTCTGCTCTTCTCTCTGTACACCAATGACTGCACTGCGCAGGACCCTTGAGTCATATTTCTGAAGTTCGCAGACGACACCACACTCATTGGCCTCATCCAGGATGGTGATGAGTCTGCGTACAGACAGGAGGATGAGCAGCTGGCTGTCTGGTGCAGTCATAACAACTTGGAGCTGAACACGCTTAAAACAGTGGAGACGATTGTGGACTTCAGGAGAAACCCCCCTGCACTCCCCCCTCTCACCATCATGAACAGCACTGTGGCAGCAGTGGAGTCATTCAGGTTCCTGGGTACCACCATCTCTCAGGACCTGAAGTGGGACAATCACATTGGCTCCATTGCTGAAAAAGCCCATCAAAGGATGTACTTCTTACATCAGCTGAAGAAGTTCAACCTACCACAAACTCTGTTAAAACAGTTTTACTCAGCAGTCATAGAGTCTGTCCATCACTGTCTGGTTTGGCTCAGCCACAAAGTCAGACATCAGAAGACTACAGAGGACGGTTCGGACTGCTGAGAAGATCATTGGTGCTCCCCTGCCCACCCTCCAAGAACTGTATACATCCAGAGTGAGGAAAAGGGCTCAGAAAATCACCCTGGACCGCTCACATCCAAGCCATCATCTTTTCCCAATGCTGCCGTCTGGTTGGCACAACAGAGCACTGAGCACCAAAACAACCAGACACAAAAACAGTTTCTTCCCTCAGGCCATCTACCTCTTGAACAGTTATTTTTTTACCCACCGTGCAATTAATAACTCTGTGCAATAATAATTAAGTGCAATATTAATTATATCCTCCAGATAATACACTATCTATTTTTATACAACTTTTTCTGTAAATTATATTTCCTTCTGCTGTATATAGCACATACCTTGTACTTACAATAGTCTATTCTTGTTTTTTACTTGTACATATTTACATACACACATAGCTTTACTCTCTAAACAAATTCCTTGTATGTGCAAACATACTTGGCAATAAAGCTCTTTCTTTCGTTCGTTCGTTATTTCACAAGATGTGTATGATTTAGAATGGACAACAGCTCTTTCTAAGATGTTTAGCAGATGTTTTTACACAACAGATGTTTTCCAGATCTTTAGCAGACATCTTGCAGATGTACCTGTGCTATCTGGGTTAGCTTGTTCAAAGCTAGAAAGGGAAACATACAAAGGAGAATTGAAAGAAGGGAATGAATGCCATTCAAAGCGCTTCCAAGAGACCACACGGACTCTTAAATATTAATGTGGATGCCTGAGAAGATCAAGTGCCAGCTTATTAATATTCATGAGATCAGTCTTTGCCATATAGTAACATCACATGGCAAACATCTTGAAACCCTCCCCATGTCTAAAACTCCTTCCTGTGCCACTATCTCTCGGTTTGAGTAATTAAACAGAAATTTCTCCTAATTGTTACATAATTCCTATGTAGTTATGAGTGTTCACTTTCATGTTCATTTGTCTTTTCCTGTGTCATGCTATCGCGTGGATGCTGGCCACCACTTCAGTCTTCCAATTACAAAGCACCTGTGCCTGAAGCACCTGTGCTAAATCAATAATCTAGTCACACTACACTCTAGTGTGCTTGCTGTAACGACATAACGTCTGGATAGCGCCAGTGGCGAAAAAATGGGATATTGCAGTATATGCGGTGCATAGGGGCGCCGCATAAGGGGGGGGCGCCATTGTGCCAAAATATTAGTTAAAGAATTTTTAAATAAAACATTATAAATAATGGAAAATATAGCGAAAAAAGTAATTATATAAAACGTTTTAGTTGAACCTTTGTCTAGCATTTTAAACGAGTTTAACAAATATATTTTATTTAAATCAAGTTATTATGTCAACTACTCACTCTGTGACAGTCACATGACCAAATGGATCGAGCAAAGAAAGGAGGCGCAGAACAGAACAAGAAAATGAAAAACAAGTAAATTGACTCGTGCTGTTTGCTGTTAACATCAAGACAACAATCAAAAACAAAAACTATGTCCAAGTTAATAAATATCTATTGGTATATCATTTCATGGCTAGTTCATATCATAGTATATGATATATTAACGTATCAGTTCACCTCCACATACCTCTGTCGCTTGTAAAAGAAATCTATGTTTGTGAATGAACATGAACTGCCATTTCTTATTTCAAATGCAAAACTCAAAACTATGCATATCTCCATCAAACTTTAAAACTGCATTTCACAATAGGCTTTTTGCCGAACGTCATATGCTGAAACCAGAAAACAAGTCTCATCGCATCCGCTTGTATGAAAATGCTTTTAAAACATACACAATAAAAATGGCTGTGCTAAAACAACACATTTTGTGTTTAGTTAAAGACAACACACAAAATACTGTATGTTGTCTTTAACCAAACACATCTCTGTTATTTCTGGACAACACATTTGGTGTTACTTTTAACACTACTTGTGTTGTCCCTTACATTTATTTACCACAAAATCGACCCAAAATGTGTTAAAATGACACACAATAGAATAACACAAACAATGTGTTAAAAATTAACACATCCTTTTGGAGAGTGTAAAGATGAACTTAGTCGATGTCTATAATAGCCTATAGTGATATTTATTGATATTGATATCGTTTTTCTTCTCACTGACATTACGACAAATCCTGTAAACAACAAGAACACCGATAAAGTAATGATGATGTAAAAATTTGGAAAAAGGCATCTGGTATCATGTCCAGATCTAAAGTTCACGCAAAAGCTTTTTAATTTAATGTTTGTGTGTGTGGTCACTAACTCTTATCCACCTTTTCCCCACGCGCTGACATTTTGCACGGTGTAAACAAATTTTTCTGTTGTTTTTCTAGTCTTTCATAGCAGGATGTATCATAAACTATGACGGAGCTTTTATAGGACATCAACATAACATCCACTGCTTAATAGAGAAACAGGATGACAACTCGTGGCCACTAATTACTTTGTACATGTTGATTTAGTTGTTAGTGACAGTAAGGCAATGAGCAATTTGAAAAGCTTTAAAGCTCACCAATTCATTTTCTGTAATAATGATAGTCAGGTGCTATTCAAAGAAGTACACTGTATTCCCGAATAGTACAATCTACTCATTAAAAATGGTACTCAAAACTGAAATAGTTCCGTTAACTTAAAACTTTAAAGTGTCCCAGATAGCAAGCAACCATTGAATTAATTTAAAAAACAGGTTAAAATTTCCCAGACTACCATTATTGTGATCAGTGTTTGCTTTAGTTGGGCTCTTGACTCTTATGTTTTACTACTAGAACATTTGCTTTGGTTCTCTTTAACTGCTGAAACAGTGTGGTGAAACCCGTTTGTTAGGGGTAAAAAGAAAAGAAATCTGGTAGCTGTTTTCAATTGGTGATTTAATCATTATGAATCACCGATTAAGAGCGGTGATTGTTATTACTTTGTGAAGTGCTTTGATATTACAGATTAGTGTTATGACTGTCACATTCTCAGAGACAAAATAAATATGCGAACAAACCTTTTAACTAAATAAATTAGACATGTATAATCAGTGTATGAAACTCAACAATGGTGACAATCAACAAAATAAAACTTCAAGTTACAATGCATGCTGGGTAACATCATATGTCACGAGTGGTGAGGCGGAAGAACCCAGATGCAAGCAGGCAGTGAAGGGGTTAACAAACAAGACTTTATTAAACACAAAACGCAAAACAAACACCCTCAATGGGGGAAAACGAAACTAAGAGATATATATAAAACAAAAAGACTTCCCACGTGGGGGCAAAACGAAAACAAGAACAGCAAAACTAAACTAAAGGACACGACCAAACGTCTTACACCACAACACGACACGACACGACACGACACGACACGACACGACACGACACGACACGACACGACACGACACGACAGGGTAGACCACAAAACTCACAGAACACGGGCAAGGCTGGGAACAGGAACACTGGACGATGCACATACACAGTACAATCCACGAGCACAAGACAAAGAAACATGAGGGCATTTATAGGCAAGACAAACGAGGGATAATTACACAGGGCAGGTGAGGAACATTAGACACGAGAAGGAAGCAATACATGAAACGAGAGGGGCGGGGCCAATGACGAGACACTAGAAAACACATGAGATGTAAAACATACACAACTCATGGCTCTCTCACATAAAACCTAAGGGCCGATCCTGCCACACGACTAGAAATACAGAACCAGGAAGGCAGGACCGTGACATCATAGTACAAAACTCATTCATGATTCCCAGCATGCATTGCAGTTGATCTGTTTATCTGAATTTGTTTGATGATTGTCACCATTGTTGAGGTTTGTATGTTGAGTGTTGATGTCTAAATGTGTCAGTAAAACATTCTTTATTTTGACACAATCCTTGTGCACTTATGAACTGAAACATTGTTCATCAGTAAGAAAAGGCTGGAACTCATTCTTGTTTACAACAGCTTCTGTACGTTATTAAAAATTGACATCTATTATGAAATCTGCTCCAAACTGTACTTTTTAAAGATCTATTTTTAGTCAATATGCAAGTGTTATTTCTGAAACACACACAAGCACTGACAGAGAAATTAACTTAACAGAAGGCAAGAGTCAAGAGCCCAACTAAAGCAAACACGGATCACCATAATGGTAGTTTAATCACTTGCTAATAATTCTTTAGTAAAGTGAACACTATTATAATAAGTTAACTTAAGTAATCATTTTGAGTCAGCAGTACTTAATTGTACTTGATCAGTAAGTTCAGACAACAATTATTTTTGAGTTCTACTAGCTTAGAATTAAAACACTTCTTTACTTAAAAATATTTGTGCAATCGGTTTCCTCATTTTTTATTAGTAAAGTCAATTTATTACATTTCACAGTTTGACAGAGCAGTTAATGTTACTAATTATTTTAAGTTCAGTCTACTTAGAATTTAGTGCAATGCCCTTTTTTATGAGCTGAACATTTTAAGCTCACTTTACTCAAATATCAAATACACATTACTTAACTTTTTTAAGGCAATCGGTTTCCTCAAAATGTTGAAATAAACTCAACTTATTCAGGTTTACAGTGTAGGAAGTGATTTTTGATGTGTGCTACACCATTAAAGGGGTCATATGGAGCGAATACGTGTTTTTCTGTGTCTTTGGTGTGGTATAAGTTGCCCATGCATGTATTAGACACGTGACAAGTGTCGGAACAAAAGATGCATTCTATCTAAAAGCGAATGCTCACCCAGACCTGCCTGAAACGCCTCGTGTAACCACACCCCCACAAATCTGCGTCAGTTCGTGGTATGATTTGACTAAGACCGCCCAAATGTGTACGCAAGTAAGGTGTCAGTACAATTGCTTTGGAACCTGATTTCCACGGAATGTGGAAAATACAGCGTTTTTGAACCTTAAATCGTGTATAAACATTGCATATGTGTAAACAAACGATACTATTCTTTTCAGCCGTGTCATATGACCCCTTTAAGGTTGTACCATCAGGTGGAAATTTTATCTGACAAATTATTATACCGAAGATCTTCTTTCAGCAACAGCTGAAAAAAACTTTACACAACATTTTGCTCACGAGAAAGCTACACAATAAATACCTGCAGCTTTCCAAAGAATGTATCGGGTGAGATATGTCCCAGATGAAAAGTGCACAAATACACTAAAATGTACTTAACGTGCTTTATTTTCACTTACTATACAAAAAATTGTTTTTACAGAACATAAACTTAAATGTGCAGTGTGTAATCATTTTTTGGAGGATCTAAATATACATAACTATGTCTTCAGAGGTGTATAAAGACCTTACATAATGAAGCGTTGTGTTTTTATTTTTTGACTGGTTGTAAGTTCAGCAACGAACATCACATGTTGTTCCCTCATAAAGACATTTTACCATATTCCCATCTGAAGCAAACAATATTACAATTCAGCACATAAATCGCAACACAATTTACTTTCATCGGACCAAACCAGTCAACATTGCATTGCTACTTCTGCTTGAAGTTCTACCCATAATCGTTCTTACAGTATAAAGGCTGAAATGCACCATGACAACAGACTCTCAGAAAATATTCTATGTCCTCACATGTTTGTTTACACAATCAGAATTCTTAAATAAACAGGAATGACTACAACTAGCTGAATACTTGCCAGTCTGTGAGAAGAAAGCAAATGACTCCAGCACAGAACATTAAAAGCTAGATTAATGTCTGCGAGTCAGGTTTTTATGATCCTGTAATATCCTTGTGAGCAAATAAACATGTTTATTTGGAAAGCAAGTTCACTGAAAGCAGACTTGGAATTTGTTTCTTGGTATTTTGGGCATTACTGAAGCCATATAAAGCCAATACAGCAGTGTTATTTAACAGAGCACCGGTCAAATGTATTTTTTTAATAAAATGTCTATTAGAATATGAATATGAAATTAAGCCGTGAGTCTGGGGTGCAAATACAGACTGTCAGCTCTAATGTAAAGGTATTTTAGGTTACAAACTTTCTTCAAAATATCTTCTTTTGTGTTCTGCAGAAGAAAGCAAGTCATACAGGTTTGAAATGACAAAAGGTTGAGTAATTGATGACAGAATTTTCATTTTTGGGAGAACTATCACTTTAAGCATAGTATTTATGTGCATAGTGTTGAGATGGTTTGAGCATTTATGGCAGACCCTGGACAGGGCTCATTGGCCTTCACCGATTCTATATTATCGTAGATCTTCATGAATGAATGAATTTTTACAAATACAGATCATAGAGGACCAATGTTTAAAGTGTAATTTATGTACCATTAGAAACACCAAAAGAAATGAAAGAAAAAAAGACTTTTCAAACCATTATTACAGGTCATCCATCATTTGTATCACACTACCACCCATATACAGTATGTGCCTAAGATCTGTTGGCACGGAAACCATAATTTAACTGTAAATCAAATTTAAAGAGATTTAAAGAGATTCATTTATTCACCCTTATGTGGTTCATAACCTGTATTTGACCCTTTCTTCTGTGCAAGACATTTTGAGAAATGTCTCAGTGGTTTTGTGTCCATACAATGGAAGTCAGTGGGGTCTTGTGTTGTTTGGTTACCAACATTCTTCAAAATATCTTTTGTGTTCTGCAAAAGAAAGTCATGCAGGTTTAGGAATACATAAAGATGTAAATTATTTTTTAAAAATCATTTTTGCGTGAACTATCCCTTTAAGGTCAGAGATCTAAAAGTCTGTCCAAAGAAGCATGAAGCATGCAAAACATACAATATTTGAAAAATAAATAAATATCCTTTACAAAAACAGCTAAGAACTATGAAATATGTTTTTGTGCAAAACTGAACAAAGCAAAGATTTGAAAAACAGGTGGAGCATGACTGTAATTTTACCATTTGTCTCAACCACCTCAATGCAAAAATTGGCATGAACAGTGATACAGCTTTTCAATTTTCTTATTTCGTATCCCACCGTGAAACTATTTTTTACTCAGTTTATGCTTCAGCAGACCCTGCTATGTCAGGCTGAAACAGGAGCCAGCTAACAGATTTAAATGTAAATATTTAAGCCAGAAAAGTTCTGGAAACCACAGTTTGAAAGATTGTACTTCAATATTCCAACTTATAGGTTACTTTCTATCACGGTTTGATATTACAAGCTGGAAATCAATCGATACGTGATCTCGCCCCATGCGGCTCTATTTATATAACCATTTAAATATCATGTTGGAGATTAACTATAAAAATCAATAAAGACTGCAGTCATTCTGTCTCTGGGTGTCTGCTGGGATAGTGGCGGTATATCAATGTCCAGCACGGGAATATGGAAACAAACAGGTTCATGAAATATAGAATTTCAATGAATGTTGCTTTTCCAAGAGGAACAGAGCAAACAGTAAAACAATGAGAATTATATTATGAATATGACTTAATCTTATGAAACTGTTAAGGTGATGATAAAATTTGCAATGGAAAAAAATATCAAGAGTACAACAAGCATTTTCCTTGTGAAAAGTATCCTTATTTTTAGAATCTGTTTAAATGATGTTCTTCTCCCAAAAAGCAACAGTATTACTTATGTTCGGAGTATGCAGTGATGCAGTGATTAATGGGATAATGCAGCATTAATACATAATGTAAGATAGGCTGCGCTGGGCTAAAATCAGCCTCTTTGTTCCGTAAGAATGGAGGAAAATTGAACGGAAATTGCATGACAAAATCGCTACAATGTCTACAACCAAGCCAATGAAAAGACTATGAATAGTAATGTAGAGGCCGTGCATCCACTTTTGACTTCATGCTTTTAATTAAACATCCTCTCACTCTTGTCAAAATCCATGAGTTTTATTTCTCAGCAGGCTATGTATTCAAACATCAAAACATCTACAGGTATTACATTAAAGGGACATATACAGCAGCGGAAAAAATGAAGAAACCATTCCAAATTTTCATTTCAAACCAGCTTTTCTAGATTGTGGCCATTCCAGTCTAGTGTTTGTTCTTTTTCAATAAAATCAAACCTCTGGAGTGACAAAGACATCCAACAGCAATGTGAAAGACTGACAGCATGACAAGACACATGAAAACTGTGATAGAAATCCAGGTTATCACATAAACTTTTCTTAAATACGTGAACAAATATTACTATTGTACTGCTTAAAAGTAAATATGAACTTGTTTTCTTTGCAGTATTGTTTCTGTTAACTTGACCTGTTTCTCCAGTTTTCATTTTCTGCATTCATATGGTAGTCAACGGGGCGAAATCTATCTAGTTATAAGCATTCTTCCAAATATCTTTCTCCGTGTTCATCAGAACAAAGACATTTATACAGATCTGGAAAAACTCAAAGGTGAGTCAATGATGACAGAATTGTCATTTTTGGGTGAACTATCCCATTAACTAATAAACAAAAATGATGTATTAGTTACTTGTGTTCCAGAGAACAAAGACATATAGACTGATTTCGCGCCGCCGCCATGAAATCGAAAGCGAGGCAGAGGTGGGAAGAAAACCGGAAGGACTGCAATGGTTTGGACAACCAATGAGTTATTAAAGCGATATATGATCTTAAATGTGAAAATATAAGCATAGGATGCATGTCACACGAGCTGTTTTACTTGATCATTTTAGCTGTACCATCACATATTAGTGACTGTTTAAGCTGCCAGAAGCGGGTTTCATTCGTGCACACACAGCTACTGTAACGTTGTTTTAAACACATCATTTATTTATTCATGTCACAGACACCCGTTGGTTGTCCAAACCATTGCAGTCTATCTGTCCTTCCGGTTTTCTTCCCACCTCTGCCTCGTTTTCGATTTCAACATGGCAGCAGAGTGAAATCAGTCTATAGGAATGATATACAGTATAGGCAAATCATCTGAATTGTTTGAACTCTCTTTAATATTCCAATGGCAGCAACTTTGGTTTTAATATGCATTGATTGCACTAAATGACAATATGAACAACAAAATAGAGAACACTCTTTCAATTCCCAGACGAAAAAACAAGCCCTGTCACTTCACGGCACAAAGAAAAGCTCATGGTTAAAAACAAACGACTCCGAATAGGATTGGGTTCTAAAGCCACTGACCCTGAGGTCTAATAATGTGAATGGAGATAGGAGACGTCATTTAAAGCAAGGGTGGCTCGTGACCGGCCTCCTTAATTTAATCTCTGGAGAATTGTCTTTGGAAATTATTCTTATGTTAAAGCAATGTAACATTCAAGATTAGGGGAGGCGATAGTCCAGAAGATATACAATGGAGACTTGCAGAGCAAAAGAAAACTATGCAGGGATGAAACCATAGGGATATAAATTGTATGTGTATGAATAAGGAAAAATAAAAAAGCAGAGGTTATGAGAGAGAGGGCACGAGTCATCGCAATGGAATATAGTGTGTATAGCGTAATTCATAAACTGATATTGTTGGCATGCAAATTACCTTCCCATACACACAATGAGTACTGTGTGTGCATGCGTGCGCGTGTGTGTGGAGCTGAAATGACAGCAAATAACACATGCACAGCAACTGACACATTCTGAACACAAAAGATGTTATTTAGCTGCTATTCTGCAGTTTCTGAAAATTTAAGTATGCTGTTGTAGATAAGAGAACCCATTTTATGCAACATAGAGCTAACAAGAAGAAAGAACCTGAAGAAAGTTGTTTTATGAGGAAAATAAGAGACATTTTTGTAGATTATGAACATCTAGGGCTGTTTCATCACAGATTTATTGAAGTCACTGGGCTTTGTGTACATGCTGAAGGCCCAAAAAATAACTTTAAAACAGGGTTGGAATGTAATTGTTGATGTAATCAATTATGTTGACAGATGTGGTGCAACTTCAAAACACATAAAAAGAGGTATCTTTTCCATCATGGCTGGTTAGGACAAAAAAACATTACGATTACATTGATGTCTCAATGCATCATTCATCATATGACCAGCAAGACAGAAAAAGTAAGGCAAGAACTTAGAAGAAAGGGTTTAGTAGTGTCCCTGTGTCTGTAATTAATCTTTTGTGCTTTATGGTCAAAGGTCACAATATTGCATGGCTACTGGATTATCAAATGCTGTTGGTTGCTAAAAATGTATTAATTTATTATACACATCTCAAGTCAACTCAAGCACATCCCCTGCTGTGACTACCAGCACAGTCAATGAGAAGGTAACCTTCAATCTAACCAGAAGAACCAGGTCACATTTACAGGTCAGATTTTTGAGCTGAATGTGCAATGAATTTCTTATTCTACAGTTATTTAAGGAAAAAATATTCAGTATAAAAATGCAGTGGTAGAAATCTGGAAATGTTGAACATGTATGTAGTCCAATCGAGTCACACCTTCAGCAGGTCATTTGCTTAAAAATCATGTAACCACCAAAAAAAATCTTTAAGAAATTGTTAGAACAGAACATTATCAAAATGTCAAAGCTGTAAATAATTATTATGTTTATAATGTGCTAAACAATAGGTGTTCATGTCTTGATTTTCAAAAAAAGCTTTTATATATTACATATTTCACCTGTGTTTTACACAGTCATCTGGATTCTCACAGGCTGTTGAGATCTTGGTTCTATGAAGTCCATCCTTCTGAAATGCTCTGATTGGTCAAGTTGAGTCAGTCTTTTGTGATTGGTCTATAGCTTAAGAGTGTGTGTTTAGATGTCCCGCCCATTACCAATGTAAATGTCAATGTAAATTTTGGGATTCATGATGTCACCAACCAGGAAAAAGTTTGTTGTAGTCCCAACAAGGGTAGTTCATTGAAGTCTTTTGAAGAAAATATTGTAATTTCTGTGAACTTTGAGCGTTGCAACTTGGCAGATGTTGTTTATGCTCAAACAGCTATACACTAACTAAATTTAAAGAAGTCAAATTCCATCAGACCTCCCCTTTAAGAACCACTAAGTTGTTAAAAAGTGTTTTTTTTATTTTCTTTCGTTTATGTTTTATCTCCCCTGAGGGATCAAGCAGAAGTCAGAGATGCCACAGAGCTCACAAAACTGAAACTACATATTTTTCAGCACTGCAGACTTGGCACAAAGTGCACATTATACTGGATATAGGAGGGGAAGAGTTTACTCATGTATAAAACATCATTTTTTCTCTAATAAACCCGTTAGTTACTTTAGCATCTTATGAATGTCAGTATTGAACTTGAATAACATCTAAACAATTGCATTTGATTTAATTTTCATCTTAGGGTTTAATGCGAGACAATATTGGTAAAGGTTTTAAATAATTACAGTATCGTGTGCAAAATAAAACTTATCTGCCATTTGAAATCAGATAAGAGATACCACCCCAAACCTACCCAACATGAATACTGTGAAGCTGCGAGTTGCATTAGGAAACAGACGAAAATGTTCAATTCCTCCTCTAAATATACCATCCAGAATACTTTCCAATGATTTGTCAGAGAAGATATCCCCCAATTCTTTCCTGTTGTCTGTAATTTGTAGGCCATTTAAGCGCTGTTTTCAGAATAACATGAAAATGAGCTGAGAGATCGCTCACCTCTTTCCCATTACAAACACAACTCTCAGAAACAAGTTAAATGACTCACCAGCAGTGTTCAATATATCACTATTAGTATGAACCACAAACAAACAAAACAAATGTTTTACAGTCATTTTAAGCGAGCGTTCGGTGTTAGCCTCAATTGTTTGTCACTTAAAAGTACAAAGTCTGACAAGTTTTTAAAGACATTATGGTCCTTAGCCAACATATAAACCTGGGCAAACAGCTCACCATTTATTAAAGCTTGAAAAGCTTTTCCCTTTTCACTGGATTGTTTCATAAATTAGCATGCAAAACATGTTCCCCTGTGTATGCTAGAAACTCTACAGATGGTCAAAAATAGCTCCGGGGAAACATTTTGGACAGCGATTAGAAAGAATTGGTTTGTTCAAGGTTGCCTAACTTGGCTCAGAGAATAAGTTTTTTTTTACAGACAACTAAATCTAACAAAGAACTTAATAATTGCTTAAATCAGGTGTGTGAGCACTGAAACTAAATAACATGTCGACTGCCTGCAGGCCACAGACCGACTGCAGACTAAAGAAACAAGTGAAAGCTCCACTGAAATGCATTCTGGGTAGTTAAAAAATAACACTGGCCCCCATGTCTTTCATGTTTTTTACCACACCTATTTGCAGTTCATTGAAATAGTCCTGCAGTGTAATACTTTACAAACACGTACAAATGAGAACAAATAGAACATGTGAGGGACAAGAGAATGAGGTCATAAAACTGAATGCATTATAAAGAATGAGAGAAATGTCATTTTAGATGTTTAGCATCCCGCGCTACAGGACATTACCATCACAGCTTGAAATGTCACGTCGACTGATTCACAAGCAAGTAAACACATTGCCTGTATAGTGTTCAGAGATTTTCTGGAAAAATCTAAAGACATATTTTAAATGTAACTAGACATACAGCAAAATAAGTGTTTTTCATTCAAAAAGATAAGTCGATTTGATTTTACAGTATTACTTCAGAACAATTAAATATATATTTTGAAAAAAAACTGTTTGAAATTCCTCATGGTTTGCACTGTTGAATATCTTGAAATGATTTTTGACTCAGAATAAGTTGCCGCCTGTTGACCGAACGTTACTCTGTCATTATGGTAATATTATAACCGAACAGTATCTCTGTGTGACAGGTGCTGTATGGCCAGAGATGGAGAGATGTTCTGGAGTTGACAGATTGGGAGAGGTAAAGAGAGAGACAGATGCCAAGGTATACAAATCAAACTCAATCAGCCACCGCTGCAAACCCTGGAAGCGGCTCGGCACCGCGGCCATCTGACTTGTAAACAATCTTAGTGAAACAACTCCTGCGCCGAGCATTTTAAACCTGGTCCATCTATTTTTCACTCTGGTCAATTCGCTAGAGGAAAATAGGCCGTAGAATCTAGCTAGCTGATGTGACACCTCTCCAGGCGAGATATATAGTAGATGCAGTCACAAAGCTCATGAGACACAAAAAAGAATACATACTGTATATGAAGTAGCTTGACCTTGTCCTTAGTGTGGAATAAGATTTGAGACTAGGCTTTTACAATCGGATGTTTATGCACTGGATTGTTTATGATATTTCCATGTGTAGAATTAACACAATATCAGAAATCATATTTAATAATATCATGATTATTGTCAATACTGTTTGAGAGACAATTACATGTACATTATATATATTATATATATATTTTTATTTTTTTATTTTTAGAGGAATGTGAATAACTCACCCCCACATCACAAGAGTGCTGTGGGCACAGATAGAAATAACTAGATTCCGCATTATAGCAGCTGTTTCTATGAGCTGCTATACGTAGGTCGTCCGACATATTGGAGCGAGCCGGTCTTCCCGTCTTCACGGTTTTCCCTTGGAATTGGATTACTTTTTAACTGTTGCTATGAGTTGCTTTTTCTGCAGGTTAGAAGTGGGAGGATTTTGTTATTTTAGCTGTCAATCTTAAAATGATTTTATTCATGAATGTTGAGTCCTGTTAGACTAGGGACATTAGACTCGTGATAAATGATTTTGTTACCCAGATCTGGCAGCCCTGCGGCAAACCGGTCCGTTAACACTCAACAACAAGCTGATTGTGCGTTTGCAACTATACTATAGTTATGCACGTGTATGAAAATAATTATCTACTATTGTGTGAACTCAAATATTATATTTGCTAAACTTACACGACAACAAAGGGTATCCCATTTTTCGGGAATTCAAATCCCTGTGGTTTACACACACATGGCTGCACAGTGTTGTGGCATTCTAGCAAACTGAGAGTGACGTCAGTGGATCGTTCCAAGACGGCGGACAATTCTATGTGTCTGGACTGCTTAAATGAGGCATCTAGTTAGGGCCCGAGCACGGAGGAGCAAGCCACCGGCTTGCACCGCAGTGCAGAGCCCTATTGTTTCTGTGTTCTCCCTCTTTGATAGCTAATTTGAAGGCCGAAACATGCTCAAAAACTCACAATAATTTGCACACGCATCAGACGTGGCGAAAATTTACGTCTGATATGGGTTTTAAAATTAGGCGTGGCAAAATGGCTCGCTAGCGCCACCTAGAACTGCCCAGACCGCTACGCAAAACATACATGCACCAAATTTGGTGGGCTTATAGAACACCCCGAATCATTAAGAAAAGTCTCTTGGGGCACATCTCTAAACCCAACAGGAAGTCCGTTATTTTTAATTTCCTGTGCAATTTGGTAAATTTTTGCAATTTCCAGAAGTCGTACTTTAACAAACTCCTCCTAGAGTTTTAATCCGATCAACATCATTTTCATGTCATTCTCATCTTAAGGCCTTTGCGAAGCTAAATTGCGGAGATCCTGACTTTTCGTGGGGGAACGTGACCCTGGCGGCCTGTCAAAGTTTGGCGTTTCACCATGAACAGGAAGTTGTGTAACTCAGGCATACAATGTCCAACAGGCCCCAGACTTCACACATTTGATAAAAGTCCTGGCCTGAAGACATCTACATGGTAATATTCAGATACTGTTATAGCGCCACCTGCAGGAAACAGGAAGTGGCATGTTTCAAACTGTGATTAACTCCTCATAGAGATTCAAACAGGTCAGCGTCGTATATTTGAAGAGTACAGCCAGTATGATCTTCAGACCTTTGTGAAGATACAATGAAAGATCCTAACTTTTCACTGAGGGGCGTGTCCGTGGCGGCCTGACAAAGTTTGATGTTTCGCCATGAAACAGGAACCTAATGTAACTCAGGCACACAATGTCTGACCAGTCTCACACTTCACACATTTGATAATAGTCTGGCCTGAAGACATCTACATGGTAATATTCAGATACTGTTATAGCGCCACCTGCAGGAAACAGGAAGTGACATGTTTTAAACTGTGATTAACTCCTCATAGAGATTCAAACAGGTCAGCATCATATTTGGCCAGTATGATCTTCAGACCTTTGTGAAGATACATTGCAAGTTCCTGACTTTTCGTTGAGGGGCGTGTCCGTGGCGGACTGACACAGTTTGATGTTTCGCCATGAAACAGGAAGCTATAGTAACTCAGGCACACAATGTCTGACCGGCCTCACACTTCACATGTTTGATAAGAGTCCTGGCCTGAACACATATCCATGTCAGTGTTCACTAATAGCAATAGTGCCACCAGCTGGCAAAAGGGAATGTGACGCATTTAAATAAATAACAAATCCTACTATAATTCGCCAGCATTAATTTTATCGCCTACCATTCACTGTTTTCCTTATGCAATCGGGTTGCGGTGGCACTTTCCGCGAGGGCCCGATCATCGCTGCTCGCAGCTTTAATTATATATATATCTATAGTTGTGCGAACAAGGTGTTGTTATGTGGTTACTATGGTGTCTGCAAGATGGTTTCTTACTGGTCAAGTCAAGACAGCTGTAGAGAATCTAGCATAAGCCAAATGGTCGGAGTCATTGAAAGAAGAGCCATCAACCCCCACTCCCTTTTGTCCTGGTTTCTTTTGCTATCATCATCAAAAGACCATAGCAAAAACCTGGCTCCAGGGGTCTGTTTTTTTTAGAGTTTTGATAACGTTTTGTCTCTCTGTTGGATATTTATGACCCCTATGCTTCAAAGCATTGGTGAGAAGTCTCTGTCTCATCTCTAACTTAACATCTGAGGCTAACCAGAGAAATGTCCCTGACAATAGGAACTTATGTGATTAAACTGTCCTTTTCTATACATATATCTAACTATCTAGGTTGTGTGTTGGCGCTCGTGCCATTTTAAATAGTCTGTCACAGTTAGATATACAAGTTTAATTCAGGCTTTGTTTGTATGCGTTCCATCTGAATGAATCATGACTTGTTGCAATTCAAACCTGTCCATTTTTGATATCTAAATGTTTGTCTTTACAATTCCTCCTTGTATATATACATTGTGTGACCATAGAACACTTTCTTTTCATTATGTTATAATTGGGAATGATATTTTATAAAGTTACCAGGAGGTCATAAAGATGCAAATTAGCTGTTGAGTGGACAAAGAACCTCTTCCCTGCTCAACTCTGATTGGTCGATTCAAACTCAGGTGGGCATGCCCTCTCATGAGGTTAAATATCGAGCCTGCTCTGAAAACCCTCTCTTGTCTTGTCGTCATCTCTTCACTTCCGGCTTCGTCTCTTCCTCCTGTCTCTTCGGAGACTGCCCTTCCCCCCCCCTGGGGTCAATTCTGCTCGTTCATTGTGTGCTTTATATTTTTTGTCAGGTATTATTTTATGGACTATTAAGATTATTTTCTTAAAAAGGAATGAACAACTTGCATTATTACATCCAATAAAGACACGTTACAAATCTTTCTGCGTACTGCCGCCTGCAGCGCCTCGCGTTTTAGGCGAGCGCTCTGAGCGCACGAAGTTGAAAAAAAGTCAACTCTGAGCAGAAAAGCGCTTGACGTCATGTGTGCTTTTTTCCATTGTCCAATCGAATGAGTGGAGAGGCGGGCCTTCCGACATGGTGATGGAACTTTACAGTTGATTGGAACGTCAGGAGACTGCAATGATGAAGGAGAAACTTGTGCTGGCTGACACTGGTTAACCGAGAAAGGTCCGAGCAAACGCCCTCTGCTTGTACCTTTTTAAAGTTTCTGATAATAAGACAGTTAACAGGAACTAGAGCGCTCACGCTATAATCCTTGACTGACAGAACAGCTGTTTCGGTGATTACCTAGCAACATAAATAAACGCTGCGGCATGCTCTTTTCAAAGAGTCACCAAAAGAGCAGCGCGGCGCGCCTCGCGTTTTCGAACATGAAAAGCGCGTTCTGTCTGATCGCACCCTAATCCACTGCATGTCTTCAGTATAGACTTCCTGGTCAGTGAGCTGTCAATCCAAATCTCACTAACCAATGAGAGTAAAGTTGCCCACACGTGAGATTTGTGCCAGAAAGGCGAACGAAAACTTGAGAAGCGTAAACGAAAACTCGAAAAGCACAAATGAAAAATCTAGCAACGAGTTCAAAACTATTATTTGCAAAAACTAAACTTAGAAAATTGTTTTTTTTCTTTCTCATTGTATAATTCTGTTCATTTTTTTAAGTTTGCGTTCATTTTTATTGACACAAAAGTAATCCCATATACTGTATATGCTGAGGTTTAGTGTGTGACGCAATCGGAGCAGGACAGCCTATAGGCTTGTTCGAGTTGACCCATACTAGCCTGCCACTGGCGAAATCAGACGGTTGCAGGCGGGGGAGGAGTAAAAAGATGGCCGTCAGGTTGGACACTTTGTGCTTCCCGTAGGGAGCTGAACCTACAGCAGACCAAGGGATATTTATTTCTTTATCACGGATTAAGTGAATATGATAGGAATACCAGATTTTTTGCATTAAGATCAGTACAATAAACATAAAATGTGATACAAAAATAAAATTTGTGAGTATAATCGTGTGTCAGAATATACACGCAACACATTTCACATATACACGTGAACATTCTGGCCAATGAGAATAAAGTGTGTCGTCATCAAGGCTTTCGCAGCCGATTTTGAGAAACTGCAGCGCCTGACCTAGGCGGCTGGTCTCGTTTTGCTCTCGCGGTACTTTAATGGCACATGTGATCTTAAGGCGGCTGCAGCGCAGATCAAAGTCTATAGGCTTGTTCGATTTGATGCGGAGCCGCAAGATCCGACGGGCGGATGACATCAAAGTACCGCGAGAGCGATTCGAAAGCAAACTTTTTATCGATTTTCGAATCGCTCTCGCGGTACTTTGATGTCATCCGCCTGTCGGATCTTCCGCGCCGCATCAAGTCGAACAAGCCTAATGTTAAATGCAATGTTCAATAAAGAGTTTATTTAAAAAAAATTAATAATAATTTTAAAATTATTAAAAAATAATTTATTATTATTATTTAACTGCCGTAAATTGAATCGACCGGACGTGGCGTAGTTTCGCGCATGCGCGGAACAAATCGTGTTTCCGGGACGGATCGGGTAGCGACAAGCGACACTGCACGAAGTCGAACAAGCCTAATGGCGTTTCATAACGTAAGCGAACATAATGACGCAACCGGTCTTTCATCTTTTTAAGTAGGCCTACCTGCCGGGCAAGCAAACAATCAAACAATTACAAAAAAGCCTGATGGCTTAGAAAAAATAACATGTCATCGAGCCACACACTATGAGGTTCGTGTCCACCTGCAACACAAAACGTGAGGTAAGCTGATTAAATCTCTAATACACCACATGAGCTACAGTAAACATACTGTAACTCTAGCTTCAGCAAGCACCACTAATAACACCCAATAAAAATGAACATATTAAACACATCAATTCATGCTAACAGTACATTCGTTTTTAAGGAACAATATTACTTGTGCAGTAGCACAAAAACGTAAAAGTGGCAGTAGCAGTAAAAAATGTTTTTATGGTACATTTACCATGTATTTTAAGTTGGCCAGGACGTATAAAAATGCTTTTATAACTCAGCTGCTCAACAGAGAAAGAAAAAACGTTACGAGTATGTGTGAGGCAGGGTCATATATCACCTGTCTGATAACATATTGCTACACAAACACACACAAGGACTCAAGTCTGAAAATAAAAAAGGCTCTATAGAAAACAAATGTTACATAAGCAGAAGAGACAGCCACATAATCGAAGAGATAATTTTTACTAAGAATCACAGTCTTTAGTAGTGGTTTTAATGCAGTGAAGTCATTCTTTTCATTTACAAGACACTATATAAATGCAAGTAGAGTGAAACAGCTGCAAGGTGAAGCAAAGTGTTGTTTTTCAAGGCATGTACTGTAAGCGGTTTGTTTTTTCACCTGAACTTTCATCAGAAGTAAGGGAAATTCAGAAAGTATTAAAAACATCCATCATCTTTGGACAAATATAGATTGAACAAAAAAGAGACATGTACATCGATAAAGCGTCTAATGGTGTGTGACTTGAACTGGTCCCTGAAAAAGCCACCAAATAGTAACACAAACACTGTAAAAATGTTGTTGATGAAGGACGAAGGATGGGCCATGTGATGTCTTATGGCCAGCTCTCATCACAGTGTGTGATGTTAGAGGACGTCATGTTAGAGGACGTCACTTATCGAAACTAAACGGAGATAGAGTAAAGGGCTTCAATAAATAGATTGTCTCCTAGCAACACCTTGAGGGATGACTTTCCTTTCACCAGTAGAGACTGGATAGGATTGGAGGTAGGGTACTTGTGGGGGTGGGGGAGGGAGTTGAGAATTTGCCTGTCCACATTGAACGCTAAATTGCTGAGCGATGCCACAGCCAGTCAGAACATTTAAATGTAGAGTGGGATTTTGGACCAAGGGCATCACACAGTGGGCGGAGCCACGATAGATGATAACCCAAGTTTGCATGTTACAGTTCCATATTTTAAGGGTCCAAGCCATTTTAATTCAAATACTAAATCACTTCTGTTGTATGAGACACAAAACCAATGCAAGTCAATCGGTACCGCCATTGTTTGGTTACCAAAATTCTTCAAAAGATCTTCTTTTGTATTCTACCGAAGAAAGTCATAAAGGTTTGAAATGACAAGAGGGTCAACCCAAAAACTGCTTGCTGAGGCCAGAGTTGCTTTGCAATTTTTTAGGGGGTTCTCATGAAACTTTTTCACTGGAAGAATTTCTAAAATATGCATATGCTATTACTGTTAAAATTCTCAAAGAGAATTTGCCACTGTTTAAAAAAAACATTTTTAACATTTTATCACTTGCATGGTAATTGTCAAGTGTGAAATGGCATTTTTGGCATTTGTGTTGTCTGTCTGGGCTTTTCCCAGCCAGTGCTTGTTTCTCTCTGTAATCTTTGCCTCTGTGCACTCTACATTAATCTTCTCTTTAAACACCCACTTGGCAATGTTTCACTTCAGCTATTTCCGTTTCTCTCTAGCACAGAATAATCCCACACATCATCCGCAATTACTACTCCACAACGCTGAATCTCTGGCACAACGCAATCCATCTGCGCTCTAATCGCTCTGCATGTTGCATGAAAATGTCCTCTTCTCATTGTATTGATCCACATAAAACTACACATGTTAAAAATGTTACAGAGTGTAAATATCTATGCACTGGTGAAACCAAATTAAATCGCAAAACTACTAATCATGTTGTTCATTTTTTCAGGATGATCCTGTATAGCTCTAGCAAAAAAAAAAACAGGTTAACTAAATAATAAAGATGTCAATGGTTGCTTGAAAATTGTAAATGGAGAATTTATATTGTAAAGGTAAAAGTATCACACTAGGGTTGGACCTCTGCCGGAAAGATCTCCAGGGACAGAGCTAAGCAGTCTCAATCATAAATTGAGGCGGATTATGGAGCTACAGTACTGTAATTTGTTCTGGGAGCTGTTGAATACTAGACAGTGCTGAAGTCTTGAGAGCTCAAAGGTTGAACACACCAAACAAGCAAACCATACCCCAAGCCTTCCACCCCCTCAAGATCAATACCTCAGTCTCGGTGAAGGGTAATATAAATCATTAAAAGCATACAACTAACCTCCGATAGTAAACATCTAAAGCTCAAAGCTGAAGCCACCCTGGAGACGAAATGAAAAACCAAAGTCTCCAAGTCTACATACAGTAGTTTGTTTCCTAGTAGTTTCTTTGTGGGTGTATGCTGGGGCGTACAGTCTTTGTGTTCTAAAATGCCTACTTCCTGCTTGGGCAGCTGCCTTCTATGCCGCCTTAAATATGATTGAACGCTCTACTTAGTGAACTTTGCTCACTATACAAACATCATTCCATGTGCTAAGCAAACAGGAGACTCCAGTCGCAAATGACTTCAATAAAGGTATTGTGTGGAATGGTCAGATGGGATAAAAAGTGTACATTTTACCTTTTAGTATTAAATGAATTTCTAAAAAAAAATGTCAATGTCACTTGTTCAATTTATTATTTAGCTTATCACAATGCATTATGGGATTGCATTCTTCATAAAAGGATACATGTTTGCATTATTTGGCGTAAATGAGGTGTCATGGAATGCAGTAGCATGTTCTAATACTATAATAAACTCTTTAATTCTATATTTTATAAATAACCTCAACATGAGATACTCATTTAAGCCTATGGAGGTTGTCATACTGACTCAACAACTATAAAGGTTCCATTCACCAGTAAAATGAACTGAAACACAAAATGCTATTGATACATAGACATTCTCATTCATCTTCTGTTTGACATTTCACTTCACAATCTACTGATGGAAAAGATTTTTACATCACTGTAACCTGAGACCGGGTTTGGGTTGCAACTTTTTGATGTCACGTATTGTGACCCATACATTAATAAATCCATACAAATTCGAAGGAACCTGTGGCCGTGTGGACAGTGCACCAGACATGTAGCGCAACTGCTTTTCGGGTGACCCGAGTTTGAGTCCCGACTTGTGATCCTATCCCAATCCTGCCCTCTCTCCTCCTCATCGCTTCCTGTCTGTCTATACTGACCATGGACTATCAAAAATGGAAGTCCCCCCAAAGTTTTTTTACACTTTTTTCATTTTTATGTAGCAGAGTTAACATGGTTTTGTTTTTAGTTTTATTCAGTCATATTAATATTTTAAATTAGCCTTTTTTTAATTAAATTTTTTACTTCGTTTATATGTTCATTTTACTTTTTTTGTTACATGCTTTTGTCATTTTATTATTTATTTGTTTATTTCTAATGTTACAATATATAAGGTTAACTCGTTGTATTTTTGTTTTTTTAGTATTTGTTTTTTTGCCATATTTTTAGTGCCTTAAACTAAACAAAAAATTTAAATGTTGCCTCAGAAATAAACTGAAAAAGTTTTTCCAATCATTTTTAGACCAATATTTTATCTGATTTCAATAAACAGAATCATTTTCAAAGCTTTCCTGTGGCTCAGTGGTTAGAGCATGGCGCTAACAATGCCAAGGTCATGGGTTTGATCCCACGGGATTGCATATAGTCAAAAACAAATGTACAGTTCAATGCTATGTAAGTCACTTTGGATAAAAGCGTCTGCTAAATATGTACATGTAAATGTAATTTTAGTAAACAAAAATGACCTTGAAGGCAATGTCAGCTCAAATTTGTTAAGCCATACAAGTCTTCATAGTGGGGGTACTCTTTAAAATTCTACTGTACATACAGAGGTAGCTCACTTGATGCATAGTAACAGACTCCACTGATGGGTTGCAACCTTGAAATGTTCTTTAGTCACCACTAGAAATCTATTAAAGCATTACCATCAGCAGCCATTTATCCATCTTTTTCTTCGGCTATACTGCATCTCATCACGATATGTACATGTTTATGTGGCAGTGGTTCAACATTAGGAACACATCTGAAGCCTGTAAATAAAGCAGTTGAATGTGTTTAACAAACTATACGTTCGTAGAATATGTACTGTTTCAAGCAAGCATTGTGAATATTACTTTGGCTCTTACTAAGAGCAGGAGATAAGAGCAAACCTTACAGTAAGTACTAAACTTTAGCACATAACTCACATGCTTTAAACATGAATAATACCACAAACTGTGTACCGTTTTAAGAAATAAGCAATATTGGGCCTAGAAAGTCTAAATCTAAGTCCATTTAAGGCCTCAAGCAAGATGTTGAGTGCATGTCTTGCACAGTGATATACTAATGATAGTATCAACAACTGAATGACAATAGAAGCACCTCAACCCAACCTGCAGTTTGCTCTTCCACAGAGGGCAAAACATATCACCTTCTGGACAATAACTTTTGCAATATGTGGATTCAGTTTTACATCTGTCCAAGACGCTGCATTTGGTCTGAGACAGCACCAGAAACTCATTCTCTGGATTCCTAATCTTTGTGCAATAATCTTACTCTAGTAATCACACTATCTCTCCAACACACACACATATACAAGGGCAAACAAATACAAGCTAAATTGTAGGAGCAGCTGGCAAGACAGATAGAGTTTTAAAATCAAGACAGTGTGACAAGAGGACAGACTACATCATCTTCCCTGATCGAATTTCACTCTTAAAATACCTCTGCGTGCCACTGAGACACACTATTCTCTCGGTGCTTGTTTCTCCTTTTAAATGCTCCCACTTCTCTGACCTATCCATCCACATAAATGGCTACTCAAAATGGCACTGGCAAAGCCAAGTGAGCTGCCAAAGCGTGCGCTAAGACACAAAGAGATGCCAAAGGCCCTGCTAAGCAGCAGTTGACCCCTTGATGGGTTCAACAGTAAGCCAGCTATCAAGATGAAGATATAATACACAGATATCTCAACATTAGATAGAGAGAAAAAGAGATTAGAGGAAGATAAACACATTCAAAAGCCTGAATTTACATAAGCTATAACACAAGTTTTTGGATTTCAATGCAAATTTTACCTCAGAATATTCCATACAATGTATAGGCAGATGTTTGCATCTCACAACTTGCGTCTCATCTTTCCTCAACTATCTCCTTCACATAGTTGTAGCGATCATTCCTGTTCTATGTTCAAAATAATTAATATTCTATATATGTATACATACACATACATACTGTATATACACAATACATAAGTGCTATACAATCTGATAAAAGAACCATATTTGGCTGTATTTTCTTTATTATCCATTAAGGGTGTCCTCGACTAAGGATTTACATAGTCTTATCAGAATGGTCTTGTCTTGCCTATATCGACTGGGTAGCACTT
Organism: Triplophysa rosa; assembly: GCF_024868665.1. Taxonomy (NCBI): domain Eukaryota; kingdom Metazoa; phylum Chordata; class Actinopteri; order Cypriniformes; family Nemacheilidae; genus Triplophysa; species Triplophysa rosa. The sequence continues at coordinate 13,267,642 of NC_079910.1, read as the reverse complement.
TATTCTACAGTCCTGTTTCCCATGTACATACTGTGTTCTTATTACAGTAAATATAGTAACTGGTTAATAACTAGGTACTAACCCTGAACCTACCCCTAAACCCAGGGGCACAAAAATGGCCACAAGAACATAAACAAACTTAACACATGTCCGGGCCCGGTCCTCTCTCGTCGTACACACCTGTCGCTCATCCTTTTATGCTTCCGATCTCCTCCGTGAGAGATGCGAGACCGGTGTAACGCACAGCTGACACTCATTATTTCCCTCGTCACAGTGAAACTTTGAGCTTTTGGTTTCAGAACAGCTGATTTGAGTTAGTTCAATCAACTCTGGGTAGGCTTACCTTGAGTTAAGCATGTGCACCACGACTATGAAATATTACGATATTACAATTAACCATGGCAACGGTAACTTAACTCTGCCATCAGTTAAAATTTAAGATTTGCTCAGAAACAAATAACATTCATATATTTATAAGACCATCAGAGCCAGCCGTGAGATTCAGAAGACTTTGCCGAGGAAATACATACGCCAAAGTTCGATTTTGCATGCATAAATAGGCCTATTTCTGGCAATTTGTCTTATTAACCTGTCCCCTAACCCAAACCCTAAACCTAATGTTAGCGTGCGTGCATATTATAACCTCTACCCTAACCCAAACCCTAAACCTAACAGTATTATTTTAATTATTTCAGTGTTTCCTCTTCATGTACGTTTCAAAATGGCTGCTCTCCAGCGAGGTGCACGCAAACATTGGCGTATCATATGCACGCAAAATCGAACTTTGGCGTACGTATTTCACGATAATGCAACAGCGTGTTATTTATACGCAATTCATGAGACCGGGTTGCGCTGAGCGGCCAGTGATTGCCTGGAGCTCACATCACCGTAATCCTTCCAGTAAATAAAAATAAAAGTAGCGTCATGATCGCTTTCTAAAGTATGCCTTCATGGATGTGAAGCTTTATTCGGAGGTAAACAATTTTATAATGTGTTGATGAGGGGCGAACAGCGTAACATTTTTACAGTGGACGAGAAACTGTATCGTTTTCCTCCAGCGTCACATTATGTAAAGTGGATATACGGTATAACAAAGAATATATACTAACTCAGAGTTTCCACTAAACCTCCTTTCTGAAACGGGCCCCAGGTGGTTAACAAGGGTACAGCGCAAAGTGCAGCAACATTGATACACCAAAAAAACAATAAAACATTAATTTACAGAATTTGTTTAGAACAGAATATACCTTTAATAATAAAAAATGAAATAAGCCAGATTCAAGTCACAATGTGCAAAATAAATGCGTTTAGGCAAAATGTCTGAAATGCAGGGGAACATAATCAAGACACGCCACAAATAGTAAAATGAATGGACATTTTCCTTAAACAAGCGCGTAACAATGCTGTGCCACTTACTAGACCAGATCTCGCCTCAAAATTATTTTCAAAACTACTCGATAATAATTAATATGTTTTTACAAACGGGAATACAGCACGTTCATTACCAATGAACTACCAATAAAGTGACTTTATTTACCGCATGTAAAGGAGGAATGCTATAAAGCATCTTACCATTTAAACAGTCAAAAAGTCCCTTTCGCCTTTCTTCCTGCGCACTCTTTCTCTTTTTTCTTTCAGTGCAGAGAATGATAAGTTCCGAAAGTCTGCGCCGTGCTTGCTATATACGGTGGTTTTGGTTATACTTTAATAATATTTTTTGTATCATGCAGCGCAAAGTTCAGTCTAAGTAACGAACCACGTGCTTTTACAGACAAATTGTTAATTCATATTTATATGCCCATTGCCCAACATTCAGTAAATGACAAATGTTTGGAAACAGTGTACACATTCATTTGTGATTCATCTGCGGGTGCGTGCGGAACATGCTGCTTCTACCAGTCTCACAGCACAGAAGACGTGGAGAGACGCGATCCTGTTGCGGGTTGGATCCTGCGCTGGGGTCATGGCCAGACCTTGCGCTCATATGCACCGGGGGTTTCGGTACCCAACCCTAAAATCTCCCATTTCTTTACATCATAAATAATATTTTTGGCGGCACGGCGCAGTGCATGCCCGTCAGGTATGCCACAGCCCATATAACCAAAAATGGCATGATCCCCATTGCATAACACCTCTGCGAAGATTCGACTGTGAGATAGGTATAGTATATCAAAACATCTAATCTTCGACTATTCAGGGTCACCCCATCATCCACAGAAATTTACTGTTGCACAAATGGTTCTTTGCAGTGTAAATAGGTTCGACAGATTACAAAAAGCTAAGAACAAAATGTTTTTATTAAGAACTTTTGACCTAAAGGGACCTTTATTTTTATATGTGTATTTATATATTAATATTTTCCTCAGTCACAATGTCCTTCATTATATTCTTTCAATGAAGGTGAATGGTAATGGAGGCTAACATTTAGCCAAACATCTCCATTTGTGTGTCATGGTACAAAGAAAGGCATGCATAAAAGTATTAAGATTATTTTCTTATACCACATAATTACATTATAGGCCTACCAATAAATTAGATTTAGAAGATACATTTTTCTCCTTACAGCTTTATGTAACATTATTTCATTTTCCTTCACAGTTCAAAGACAGCCAAAGTAATCATTTCACCGCTTAAGTAATTATTGGTTTAACTCAATTGAGTTTGTACCATTAAATAATGTGAGGTTAAAGCAAGCATGCAGTGGAAATGACTGATTAGCTGACTAAAAGCCTAAAAACAATTGAATAAAATATAACATATTGTAAAAACTCAAATATTCAGTTCATCCAGTCATCCTACCTTTGGTTAAAAAGGAAAACTACACTGTAAAACGTTACTGTAGTTTTGCAGTAGGTTTGCCAGTAACTTCCTGTAAATGTATATTTCCTAGTACTGTTTTCAGTATGAGTTAAACTTAACTTTAACCAAAATTAATACACTTTGACTTTTGAGATTCAAAATGAGCAAGAGGAGACTGACATTAGCATAGCAACACTGCAAAAAACGACATTCTTCCTAAGCATTTTTGTCTTATATTAAAAATATTTGAAACTTCTTACAGTAAATTACGATACATTTACATAACAAGAAAAGTACGATATTTAGTCTTGTTTCATGAAATAAAATATAAGAACTAGGTAAGTTTATGTTTAAAACAAAATTGTAAATTACATTTACATCAAGTAAAAACCTGCTGCAAAACTACCGCAAAGTTTTACAGTGTACATACAGTATCTCAGAATCAGTTCACTGGGAAACAAATTCTCAGGCAGAGACAGAACTTCACAAAGCACATACTGAGAAAGAGTTGAGTTAAACCATTTGAATTAATTTCATACTTTACATAAAAAAACTCTTAAACTTTATTTGAATGATTAATAACCAATGAAGATGAACTTCCTTGCAAACATCTGCGACTCATCTATTAACAACTATAGTCAAATGTCAAATCATTATGAAGTCAGCTTCTGCTGAATTAAACATTTAATAATTTCAGGAAAAGAGTTTTCAGTTTAACATCTGCTGTGTCCATGAGACATAAAAGTCAGCACATCAAGGACATTAAATTGGTTACTACTTTAGGAAAATTGATTTAATTTCTATTGAAGTGTAAAAACATTTCACTGTCACCCAAGTATAGACGGTTTCAGTGGCAACAACATAAACAAACATTATGTGGCCCAAACTTAACTTCCGGCAAAGAATCAATAACTGTTGAGTAGTTTTAATACAATTAATATAAAATAAACTATTTATATAAATTAATAATAATATAAATTACATATAAAATAAATTGTTATATTACTAGCCACTAGCCAGACCCATAACCAAAAACAGACCGGAAGTGTGTGCATCCGATGAAACCGTCTAACCGGCTATACGTATTGTGCTGAAAAAACTAACTTCCACCAAACAACAATGCCATCTCATGCAGAACGAGCTAAAGATATTAACACTAGTGGCATAACCATTTGAATAGTCATTTACATATTCAGACAGAAAACTTTGTATGCCTGTGTTCCATCTGGGACAACACTTCCATTCTAAAACTCATGCACTAAAGTAGTGCATGAACATAGTAGAAGCTCATATTGTATAGTACTTCATTTGGGATGCAACTCAACAACATTAGAATTACATTTCTATATTACTTTCATTAAATCAATGTTTTCATTATTCTGAGAAATGTGCAGAGGGTGTGAGAGAGAGAGACAGGCTGAGACCCAAGGCTGACAGCTCCAATGAGTGTGATGTGTCTGGGTTCTCACAAAATAACTTTAGACTTTGTCTGTCCTTATATTTGTCATCACTTGCATTCCACAGCAAACAGAAAGTGAAATCTGGACACCTTCTAGCTTTTCACTGCCAAAACCATAGAGCAGTTGGCTAAGACTTTATTTGTATCCTGTCGACTCCATTTTTCCCCCACACCCTTCATATTTTCTGCCTTGGGCATGCCAGTTGTTTGGCGCTTGTGACCTGTATGAGATTTTAGCAGGGTCGATGTCAAAGAGAAGTGTCACAGTGGCAAACCCACTCAAGACTAGAATCAACACAATTTCTCTTGTGAAGGTCACATTTCACCCCAAGGGACTAATTTGCACATTTCACAATTGCAGGCATTAGTTTGCAAAGATTGCTTCATTTGTCACTGCTTCTTGAGAGATAAGTGCAGCAATTAAAGGAAATTAAATTAAATAAGACCTCATTTTGATGGAAATCTGTTAGACAAGATGGGATTTTCCAAAGCATCAAGAGTGAGTACAATTTTAGTGTCAAGTTAAGCTTCGCTATTCTCAACTCTTCGACAAATTATTTCTAACAAACGTTTTTTTCCTCCTGGTCTATTCATCACTACCCTATTTGTGCTCTTCCTAAAGGTCAATGATCTTGTCCAGAAGCGGTCAAATTATAGCCTTGCTCTTCAGCAATGACATTGGCTCTGCGGACGACGCAAAAGTGGTAACAGTATATTGTATATTGGTGGACTTTTGTGCCTGGTTTCACAGACAAGGTTTAAGGCTAGTCCCAGACTAAAATGAAAGTTTGAGCTGTCTTAACTGAAAATAACTTGCCCAAATATATCTTAAAACATGTCATTGCCATTGTTTTGTCTCAAGATGCACACCAGTAATGTGTTCATCTAAGGCATTTTAATAAAAGCAACTTAAATATCATAATTTAACTAAGGCATAGTCCTGGCTTAAGATAAACCTTGTCTGTGAAACCGGGCCCAAGATGTTCATGCCTGATTTATCTTTGTTGAATTAATTTACTTCTATATTTTGTTCATTTAGTTTTGTTCTGTCAATTAAAAGTATATGCCAACCCCCATTTAATGCCAACCAGTATTTTTGTATTACCGCAAGTGTTTTTTTATTTATCTTTTGTTTTGTTTTGTTGCAGGGACCAGCCTGTGTGAGATTATCTGTCCTTGGGGGTCTTCTGGGTCTCCTCCTGTCTGCACTGTGTGGTGCCGTGAGGTGGTCTTCACTGCATGGAACTAATAGTGTGTGTAATGTGGCTTGTAGGATTTACTGCACTTATATCTTTTGTAGTGTTGTGTGTGTTCTTAAATGCTGGTTTGAGGCCCGGTGACCTGTGCTCTTGTCTCTCTCTTCTCCCAGGTCTGGTTCCTCCTGTGGTTTATATTTCATCAGGTTAAACCTGGTTGGCACGTGTTTTAATGATGTTTTAATTAACTAAGTTCGGGAGGAGCATGAACAGGTAATCAACCCGGCTGGTCCACTATCAGCAATCACAGCATCTAACCTATCGGCACAAGAAAAGCCGTCTTACCTGCATTCTCTCTACATTCTCCAAGCATCCCTCCACCACAACGGCTCCTCACCATGAGCCCGTTTTGCTCCCGCAGGACAACGGGGGGAGCGTTCTGGGTTCGGGCTAATACTGGACTCGGAGCCCTCTCCCCGGACAAGGGCAGAGTACTCCACGTTCGGAAGAATCCACCAAGCTCGGAGCCCTCTCCCCGCACAGCACGCCACATACGCATACCTTCTACCCTGCATTATAATTATTATCTGCATAGGCAAACTCGTGAAGTGAAATGTTTTTGCTATGAAGTCCCTCAAGGAGTGACCTTTTAACAAAGTATTCTCGAATTAAAGACATTTTTACATTCTTCTTAACTCTCATTGTTGTGAGGTTGTTTAATAAAGCGATTGACTTGAAGGTCAAGTCTATGTCCTCACTGCACTATTTGCTACTAAACCTGTGTGTCCTAACAAGAACATTTAATAAAAGTTTCCGTGGGCTTTTGTCCCCGGTGGAGTAGTCTGTTATATAGGCCCTCTACTGGGCCCGGTTACATAAACAGACCCAAAAAGAGATGCAAATCGACCCTTAACTGTATCAGATTGTAGAGATCACAGAAGTAGTTCAGTTTAGTACTACGGGATCCATAGTGATGGAGAACCTTGAACTCTGAATAGCACTCAGAGATCAATGTTAATAGCATGGAAACAAGAGCAGCCGGTGCAGTTTTTCTGCAGCAGAGCCCGCAGTGAACCAATGATCAGTTTATCGTGTTTTTAGTCGTGGTCTAATGGTTAGAGAGTCGGACTCGTGACCAGAAGGTTGCCGGTTTGATTCCCAGGGCCGGCGGGTAACGACTGAGGTGCCCTTGAGCAAAGACACCTTACCCGTACTTGCTCCCGGGCGCTGCAGTGATAGCTGCCCACTGCTCCGGGTGTACGTGTGTTCACGACTTGCTGTGCGTGTGTTCACTACTCTCTGGATGGGTTAAATGCAGAGGTCACATTTCAGGTATGGGTCACCATATTTGACTAATAGGTCACTTTCACTTTCAATTATGTCCCAGCGGGGGGAGGTGAGATAAAAGAGGTGCAGGTGTATGTACAGAAGCTAATTTTCAGGAAGTGCGAGTATGTTTAAATCGTGTCCTTAGTTGTTTACTTGTTGAGGAACAGGGACCCGTTTCAATAAGAAGGTTAAACCAACACAGAGTTAAAATGTGAACTCTGAGTTTATTTACACAGAGAAGCGAAACTTTGAGCTGATTTGAGTTAGTTCTATCAACTCTGGGTAGGCTTACCTTGAGTTAAGCGCTTGCACCACGACTACGACAATCCATGATCAATGGAGCTCCGATATTACGATTCACCATGGCAACGGCACCAAAAAAAGCAACATGGTGGCAGAAATCGCTTGAGAGCGAGGCACACTTTCAGCTCTGCATACAGTGGATTTACTAATGTGATTAAAATGACTTAAGTTTAAATTAATAAATAGATAAATATATCAATAAACAATTAATCAGTAAATGAATAAAACAACAGAAATAAAACAGAAATAATAAAAACAATCTTATGTTCTCACTCCACATCAGTGCTCTAGTGATGAGTGTGAAACTTCATGGTGTATAGGACACTTGTTAGGGTGTCAGACTTTCATGTCAAAGTAAGTCTGATCACTGGTTCGAACCCTGCTCAGAGCAGATTTGGGTAGGAATGGCTGCAAGTCTGAATTAATTGTTTGTTACCTTTATCGCTTTAATTCTGTATTTATGTCTGTATTATTCATGCACTTTATTTATACACTTTATTAAGTCATTTCTTATCCTCCATAGAAAACTACCATTTGTGATAACATGTAGGGGAAAGAATATGCTCTGATTTAATACATGGCCACGGTGGCTGATGTTATTGATGTAAGGATAGATGAGATATATTTTGATATATCTAATTCACTGTAAAGAAAAATGATACAGTTTTAATAAAATGACAAAAGTCCACTTGGGTCCTAAATTGCTCTCCTGAAATCAAAGTACATCCCTATGAATTAATGCAGCCTCTATAAAAGCACATGAAATTTTTTGTCATGGTTCTGCCCCTTTTGGTCATGCTTTTCTTAGTCTTGAGGCAGGATCATGACAGAGCCCACGTGTTTAGTGTGGAGAGAGACATGGGGTGCTTCTCAATATGCCTCCTCGTTTCATCGCTCCTCCGTCCTCCATCCTATGACCCGGAAACCGATCGAGCTCAGCCATCTTTAAGGACGTCTCAATTCTCTAATTGCACTGGGAGGAGGTGAGGATCGAGGATCGAGGAGGCTTTCTGAGGAGTCATGAGCGAGGATACACGTTTCCTTTGCAGAAGTGTTTTATCTACTAAACCTGACACGCGTGTTTTGGCATGCCATGCGCTCTCTCCAGTCTCGTCTCTTGACCCTGCCCCCGTTTCCTCATTAATTATCTTGTTATGGTTTCTTGCCCTTCACCTGTTCCTCTCTTGATTTTATCCCCCATTTAATGCACTTGTGTTTTCTGTCTTGTGCTGTTCGTTTTTGCCTGATACCCTGTTCATATTCTTTGAAAGGCAAGTTGAGTCAGTGTCTTAGTCAAGTGTTTATTTGTAGTCTAGTCTAGTCAGTGTTTTGTTTTTGCCAAGTTTAGTTTGTTTGTGCCTATGGTTTTCCCCCTCATGGGTTTTGTTTTGTGTTTGTTTATATTAAAAGTATTTTTGTTAACCTTACCTGTCTGCACTTGGGTTCTGTCCACACAAACCGTGACAATTTTTAGTCACTGAGATGGTCTCTGTGTGATGAAAATGTGTGCCATGAATGACTGTACTAAATGAATGAATCAATGAGGAACACCATTTGGATTTAAAAAGGGGGAGGAGATCGAAAGAAACTCTGGGTTTACCAAAGAAAACCTGCTTCCGACCAGGTTAGGTTCACGGAGTAAGTTACTATGGTTGACTATAAGTATAAGTCACCTCTGTTTTAGAAACGGGTTTGACTTACCCTGCTTTCTAGAGTTTGACGTACCTCGCATTTTGAAACGGAAAACCCAGAGTTTCCCTCATTTCAGGGTTAATATAGTTTTAACTGAACCTCCTTTCTGAAACAGGCCCCAGGATGAGAGCAGGCACTGTGTGTCTCATTCCTCATCTTCACAGCACCTGTTGTAAGGAGAAGCTGGGACTCATGCCAGTTGCTTACCCCTCCCTTCATAGAAACATACCCAACCAAAATAGCTTAAAACATACAGACCTCTTCTTTTAGAATGTCTTAATATGGTTAATGTACACTCAAGCAATTTCATAATTACGAAAAAATGTCATAAGATCATGTGCATAGTCAGTGATGGTTTCAGAGTAACATAAAAAAAGATTTACTTAAAAGTAAAGTAAAAGTTTTTGCAGTAAATTATTAAAATTAAGCAAAATTAAAAACGTGTGCAAAACTTGCACACAAAATAAACACAAAAAATTGAGTAAATCCTACTAGTTGTTTTTATAGTGTACATGATACTAAAGGATTACCATAATAATTTATTATAGTAAAAAAATCTAAACATTATAATAGCCTGTTGCAAGCTGTTGTCAAGTTTGACAGACAAATTAGAATGGAATAACACTGCAGTCTAGTTTTACAGAGTTGACTTTTGAGGTATAGACTTAGTTCCTTGCTTTTGTTTACAAGACAAAGAACTTCACTATGACAACATCAGTAAGCACTTTGTGTTTACCTTAGCGCCAAAGAGGAACTCACAAGGTAAAAGTTTTAAAGTACATTGAAATATATCGTGAATAACTTTTGCTATTATTTTAGTAATTTAAAACACAAAAAAATGTAGAACAGTATAAAAGTTAGAGTTGACAAAATTACGCATTTTTTAAAAGATAAATGTTCCACCTTTTGTTTAAAAGAACTTTTCGCCTCTGCTCTTAATCAACCGCTGACGACAGTGACCTAAAGTGCAAGAGAAAGATGGCAGGACGAAAATCAGACAGAGGGGAAACTGTGAAGATGTGCCCTCAGCAACGAGCTCGTTTACAAGCATATGAGGCGTCTAAAGATGCGCAGAAATGGATGGCGGCGGCGGGAGCGCGCGCGCGCGTACATCTGACTAAACAAAAATTCGGCGGGACGTGCAACCCATCTTCAGCGGCACCTGTATCTGATCGTCAGAAACAAATTATCGCTCAATTAAAGGCCACAGAAGCGCGGAATCGTGTCAGAAACCTGAGGCTGCGTTACGAACGCATAAGGGCAGGCTATGTTTAATATTTTATTTTCTCAGTATACGTAACACGTTTATGTAATAAGCATAACGTGCTTTTGTGGAGTAATCTAGTGTGCAAGTATTCCCAAAGCAATTGCAATTCTAATCTCTCCCTTTTGCTAATGACCAGGCGCAGGAAATCAGAGTGATGATTTCATGCCAGCCTAGCGCGTGGAGAGCGCAGCGCCTGGAGCGCATGCTATCAGTGAATGAGAAGGTGAACCACACAGACAATTTGGACCCAGCAGAGGTATTTATACTTTAAAATATATTTAATCCAATGATTCCCTTTATTATTAAAAGAAATATACGGCCCACTTAGAAGGTGTGAAAGTGGGCGTAATTAATCTATAAAGACATCTCTGGTGCATGCTGTTTTTCCTATTTCTTATATCCTTGTAAAGCTTTAATATTATTAGTTTCCAATTGATGATTTCCCACTGGCCATCTCAGCTCCAATGCTATCTTGTAAATTGCTTCTCTATATCGCTTCATTTCTCCACATCTTCTGACAGGTGGAGAGACATATTTCCATTATCTCCTCACAGCAGGCAAATATTTAAAGGACTGCTTTAAAGTCATTTTTTCACTTTAAAGGTGTTCTCATAATGAAAGAGGCATCTTAATTAAAAAACTGTTATTTTAGTAGAAAAATGTCATTGCCAAGTGTCATCTGTGTGACATCAGCATGATCAATGTTGCTATCCCAAGTCCCTACAGAAGTCCCTAGTGAATTGAGATATCGTGTGTTTAGACTGTATGTGCATCAGTGCAAAGTATTTAAAAGGTGCACAGAGCAGATCTATATTTCTGGATTGATCACCTGCTGGTTTTGTTCATCACAGGTGATGCGTAAACATTACATTGAAAACTGGCTTGATCTCACCTCGAGTTAAATTGCACAGTAATATCATTGTACTGTATGCTGTACTGTATATTCTTCTAATAATGTTCATTTTATGAAGTCACTACAGTAAACTTTCTGCATAATTCCTTGGTCGTTTTAAAATGCTTTTGGGGCATTCCCCATTCGTAATTCAGATAAGTGACGATGAATGGAATTACAAACAAACTTTGAAGGACATTTTTAACAACATGAGATTTTCTGCCATTGCATATCTTTGTCTCTTGGTTGTATCTTTTGCCTCATATTCCTGTTTCCTTATTTTCTTTTTTCCTGTTCCTCATTGTTCTCACCTCTTAAATGAGAGAGCATTTGTGTTGTGTTATATAAACAAATATGTTAACTAAGTTAAACTGTGTTAGACATTAAAGCCCTCATTGTTCTTTGTCATGTCTTATTTGTAGGAATGTATCCTGGGGTTCAAAGTTTTGTGAAATTTTTTTTTTTGAAAAATGTGTTTCAGTAATAACTACTGCACTTGGATTAAGTTCTGTCTATGTTCCTGCTATGCCTTAAAGTACTTCTGCTTTTCAAAATGATAATGTTCCAAAAGGAACACCACTTCAAACTGAGCAGCAAAGCTCTTCTGAGACATGCCGAAAGCATGTTCTTAACCTCGATTCTGTCTTATTCCTGTGCTTTGTTCTAGAGACGGAGACTAGAGGAGATTTTAGACGATGAGAAGGGCCTGACTATGCTCCGCAGATGACTGAAGAAAAAATATTATTTTCTGAGACCATTAAATGCTGAGTGTATTGTGGCCTCAGTCAGTGTGATGTGAACATAAAAAATATTTTTAAATGGTTGTACCTCTGGTTTGTAGGTCATATTTCATAGTCTTTGTAAACCTTTGAACATTTTACAACCGTTTCCAAAACTAAAGTAGGGACTAGGGCCCGGTTGCATAAAGCACCTTAAGTGTAATTTTCCCTTAAGTGTGTCCTTAAGTATACCTTAAGTTTTACTTAAGTTATTCTCCTATTGTCTTTGGTAAAGGAAAATCACCCCTTAAGTGTCATACTTAAGGGAAAAAACTTAAGGTGCTTTATGCAACCGGGCCTAGATCTTTGGTAATTTTATCTTTGATTATAATTAAGTGCAAAAACCCAGATAGCAAAGACGACTAATTTCAAGTGATAATTAACCCAAAAATGAAAATCCTGTTCTCATTTACTCAACCTCTTGTCATTTTAAACCTGTATGACTTACTTTATTCTGCAGAACACAAAAGATATTTTAAAGAAAGTCTGTAACCAAACAGCGGCAGAACCCATTCACTTCTATTGTATGGACAGTTGGACACAAAACCAGTGCAAGTCAATGGGTGCCTGTCAACAACATTGTTCAAAATATCTTTTGTGTTTTGCGTAAGAAAGTCGGACGTTTGAAATGACACAAGGGTGAGTAAATGATGACAGAATTTGTATTTTTGGGTGAACTATGACTTCAATGTTGAATCAATGTTAAGAATTACCAATATAACATTGATTCAACATTGAATCAATTATCTTTGCTCTCTGGGAAGGCACCTGCCTGAGGTCTCCGGGGTGCCAAAAGGACACAGTAAGGAAAAAATACTGACACTTTTAGCAAATAGAGAAGAGCATAAATAACATGGCAGCTTGCTATGTCAGTAGCAGTCAAGCACAGATTGGAGGCAGCAAGGCCTTTTTGTGTTTGAAAAGCCTGGCAGCAGGGGGTACGTCTGTCAACAGATGATGTGTCTTCTGTGCTGGAGTCTGATCACCTTGCTAATTGCTGACGTCGGGACAGAAGGGAGTTATACTTGCTGCTGATTTTGTGTAGAAATAGCATGACCAAATTAGACTAAAACCAAAGTACTTTGTGTCATGTGTCTTCACTTTTAAGAAGCGAGTTTCGTTCCATCTCTGCATTAGATAATTATTGTTTTTTAGTCATTATGTCAGGGTTGTAATTAGAGGGGAGGGATGGCAAAAGATTGGTCAATGCTATGTCACTTAGATTACAGATGGCCTGAAGATGACAGGAAGCAGATAAGGCAATTGTGCGAGCTACACAGGTGCGGAGAGAAAATTGCCTGTGGCCTTTAACAACATATCATCAATTATATGTAAAAGGAATCTAACTACGGAATGCATCTAACTACCATGAACCAAATGCTCAGCAAAATGCTTTTAAGAGGGATAAGCATTACACCCAATAATGAATCAAACTGTTGGCTGTTTAATGCTGTAGGGGAGGGGGGATTCAGGTCCACCACGAGGAAGAGAGCTTTACTGACACCAAGTGGCAGTCACACAGGTGTCCCTCTCACAACCACCAGCCATTTCCTACAGTGTCTCATCATCAACTTGCAATGTAACAAGGATGTTTTCTCAAAAGAGGTATTTTGGATGAGTCACAAAAGTTTCACATTGTTACGCTGCACAGGAATTCAGTAAACCCCTCGAGCGTTCAGCTGCATCTGGATTTAAAACACATCTAGTTGATTTCAAATAAAGACACTTGTGTATTTACCAGAATGGGTTAAATGTATTGATATACGATTTACGTGTGCCAAAATGTACACCTTTATCTCAGACTTTAACATGCTGTGGATCATTGTACCCCGTTGTTCTCCTTAGTGGCTGGCGCCTCCTGCTGGATATGCGCAAAAACCATCTAAATTAAATTAAGCGCACTTATCCATCATTGATAATGATCATTACAATGAGAGAACATTCTGCAGAATGTTATTCATTATAAGTATGCGTTGTCGTGAACAAAATATTGGGAGCATATTGTAAACAATTCGAGTCAGTTTTTAGCAAACCAGCCGTAAAATAGTGACCATGAATTGCAACTTTTTCACATGTACAGTATAAGACAGAATAGAATAATAATGGTCAAAAAGGCAATGCAAGACCAAGTCAGTATCGGCTTATTTTGGCTGAAACTTTTAGTAAAAGTCCTTTGAAGCGCAGCAATATAAAAGCAGCCGTTTTTTATATTAAAGTCCCCACATTGTATAATATGTTAATTGCCTGATGACGGTAAGATCCACTCTTTTGAAAAGTTAAACTGGAAACGACAATTACCGAGGAAGTCCTTCGTCAATCGACTGAGTAGAACTGTCTAAATTAGCGCATGCGCAATTCATCCTCAGCCTGCCTCGGTAAGGGTGTCGATTCTCAAGCTGGAACATTGGAGGAAAAAGATACTGTATTTTTACACACAAAACAGGCTCAAAGAAACGGATGTGCTTCAGAAAACGCAACGGCTACCGCCCTCCAGATCGTTTTAATGCAAAAATTGTAAGTATAGTCATCGGCAGCCTTTTTCAAGAGCAAACGCTTTGAGTTTGCCCGTGGATGGTGTTTTTTTTTTCCCGTTTTCAAAAGGTCCGTGATTCCCAAAGAATGGTTCGTCCTCCGTAAATCCCGATCTTCTCTTTATATCCAGCGCGAAAAAATGTTTTTTGCATAGTGTAAAGGACAGCAACTTACTTCTATGGGTTGAAGAGAATGAAGCCTTTCTAGAAATAGAGAGCTTGAATGTCTTCGCGACTACAGTGGTTATTCGCAGTCGAGCAGGGAGTACCGCTTATTCCCCCCGTCTGTTACTGCTTGTTTCGCTTCATCGCGATGGGATATGTACGCGGTTGGAAAGCTAAACTGTGTTGTCAACTGTCTATATTGTGTTGTGCATCATCTGTATTTCGTGAGCTTCTTGCAGCACGTCGTGCTCCGGGAGGGATGTGTTTTCTGTGTACAGTTACAGGAAGAACGAGTGCACCCGGTGTGTGTCACGGGGATTACGGTTTAGCAACAGTTTTCCCCAACGATAAACTATATATGCATAAACAAATGTTAGGTTTCACTATACAGCATACTGAAGTGACCTCTGGAAGGGTGTCGTTGTGTAACGTTGCTTCAAACGCTGCTTGGCTTCTTATAAATCTGTGAAACAAATGCGTTGATAAAATTGTTGGTTCGTGGCATCGTGAAGTGAAAGCTAATGCGGTGTGAAAGTGGAATATTATTCAAATGAACCATAGGAAGTGGGGGAGGATAAAGCTCAGGTTATCATCTATCAGAAACGTTTTTTATTCATACATTAACCGCATGAATACGCGGTCGATGAGAGTAAATTCAACACGCCTTGTTCTCCGTGGCTTCGCGTGTCTTTTCATCTCGAAATATGTTCCCTCTCTCCGTTTTGCTGGCTGTGTAGTAAAGCGCGTTCGCGATTCACGCGCGGGACCTTCGGGTGAATGAATTCTGTGCGCGCGTACTCGTCTCGTTCGGGGGGCGGGGCCCGCGGTGTCGCGTGGCGGCGAAGAGCTTTGAACGCGGTCGCGCGTGTGTTCGCGCAGGGCACGCGCTTCGCATACGGAGGGGAGACACAGTGCACGTGTACCAGTGACGTCACTGTGAGAATTCCCGAGGTTAAGAGATATTTATGTCCAATCGATGATATATAACCTTATTGTTCCTCAGAGGAACTCAAACGTGGCTTTTTTATTGTAACTTGAAAAGAACAGATCATCTTAGTGTGTAGGCTCAATATGTAGTCTTCTTAGTAGTGACAACAACGAGGTCTATATTTAGCAAAAGGAATTACATGTTTTGATACATAAGGTATGCATCCATGGGCATGCCAGTCAAGTATGTCTTGGGTCAGACTAACTAACATGAGAGCTCAACATCACAGCTGTTTCTATCTTTAGTTATTTCGAAAATATATGTAGTACATACAAACGTTATCAACGTTATTTTGCTTTATCAACCTCAAGCTAAAATGTTAATCTACATGTTTGGTCTTTTATCCAAATGGAAGCTAGTTTTGCTTTTAAAACTTCTTGTGATCTGATATCAGATATTTTATGAATACCATTGCATGCAGATCCACCAGCACTTTCTTATTTTCACTCATTTCGTGACCTCAAAAAGTTTGCATTTGTGCCAAAATATAACGACCTACATCAGGTTTAGAGATAGCAACCATTGCTGCAAAAAACCACATCCTCCTGCGATAGAAAACTCACTCTGTTTGCAACACAGGCATTATTCAACACAAGTTTCTGAATGAACAAAACCAGAGAAAATAGAATTGCAATGTGACCAGTCACTGGAGCAGGATCCTGAATAAATGATTCTCTTATTCAGGGCCTGCAGGGTTGTGCTGGGTTCATAAGGGGCTAGTCTGCCTCTCTGAAGCCCTAATTCAATCAGAACGGCACTTAACAAACACAGCTCCTTTTAAAACCAAAGTGTTTCTCTCCTGGCGAGCGTGCCTGTTTTTACGTGAGGAGCTGGAGTTAATGACTGCCGGCTTCATGTTAGCATGGGTGAGAAGTTTTTTCCACAGCTGATTGCTTGGACAGAGGTCTGAAAGTGTGACCAGTTAGCAAACCAAAGCAGAATCTGTAGTTAATTTTATTTTGTAGTGCTTTGGGGGCTAAAAATAACTTAAGTTAAACATCACTTAGACTACTACACTTTTGGAAGAGTTCGGAACGATTGTACGGGTTGCTAAATGTTTAATAATCATATTAGCCAAAGAATTTAATAAAAGACCACGGCAGGATGTGTAGAAGTGTTTTCTGTAGCACTTTTCACACTACTGTTTATCGCCACAGCAAAAGAAATTAGATTTTACATAAATTATTTCTGAAGTGAGTGTAATATGATAAAGTGTCTGGGAATGTTTTTCCGTTGCATTATCTTTTTTGGCTGCATGTGAAAACAACATAGAGTATTTAGCATCATGACCCATGTGGGCAAATTACAACTATTTTGAGTCAAGTTCTTCTAATGAATTTGTCAAAAAAGCCTCACAAATTGAATCCAAGTAAAAAATACAACAAAGAAAACTTCTTGTGAATGACACCCATTAATATTCTTCAGACATCTGCAGAGCTTTCTGATTTCCCATGGAACTGTTGATAAGTTACCTTGTAAGTAAGTGTGGAGTATAAGCATAGTGTTGCCTATTGATTAAAGATCTCAGCTTCAGACCAAAACATTTTAGGTTAAACTTAGTCACTAAAAATGGAAAACTTTTTATGCGTTTTGGCTATACGACCGACAACAGCGTTTTGGGAGACCGAAAATTTAAAATTTTGAAAGCCGGTCTCAAAGTGCAACTTTTTGAAAACAACGGCGTTATCGTCTGTGTGTAAACTCTGAAGATGGTGTTTTCCAATAACGATTACATCATACGCATCTGTATAACGTGTTCAGTCTGTAGTCATGCGCGAGTAGTCCCAAAACAATAAAAGCGGCCTCCATACTGTGTGTGCTACGTGACATACTTGATAACATTTCTCTAGCTAAAAGTAGATTTACTGCAGGGGCGCAGATGGGATTTTTCAACTGGGGGGGACCAAGCTGTAGTTATTTTGCGTAATTTGGGCTTTAACTAGTGCTCAAGTAGTTACTTTGCGTAAGTTGGGCTAATGGTTTGCACTAAAAAGCCATTGGAGGATTCTTATTTGAAATCATGGATAAACAACAATGAACAAAGGCCAACCTATCAACACTAGCAATGCATGATCAAACGGTTATTTGCCTAGTATGCTTATCACCCACCAAAACTTCATGCCTTCTGAAAAATATGTTTTATTTAAACAGATATCAGAGCACATTGGGTTAGATAATGATGTTATGCCAGGACCCTAATTTAGTCTTGCAAGTCCAGATACATTTTCAGATTGATTTATCCAACCATTCTTTTTGTGTTAATTCGCTATTTGCCTCTGTCCACTCACCTAATTGCATAGTCTTGCTCTCCACATTTTGCTGTGTTTGCTAAGTGCAAAAGACTAGCTATACAAATAAATAACAAAACTTATCTGCCACATCTGGGAAAAGTCAACAGGCATAGGACACTTACATTGTTTGGTTTTTGAAAAACGAGGTGATTGTTTTTTGTCTCTTCATTGCCTTTATGTGGCAGTTATGCAGTCCATTTTTTCAGTCCAGAAAAATCACCAGCTCAGTCATCGACGATGGCATTTGATCACTATGGTTACCGCTACTACAGGCACAATTGAGGCAGCTAACAGCTCCTCGTAGGACCCCGGGGGCGGGGTCAGGAGTCGTAGCAGGCTAGCAGCCAGCAGCACACAGAGAGCACAGAGAACGTAATGTCGGTGGCCGACCCGGTTCTGAAGCAGTGACGGCAAAATAATTAAGGAGCAGCGGCCCTGTCCGCCACTACTTAGGCTAATGTAACTTTACATAGAGGAAATCCTGATTGATCCTCAGTTTTACCGATGTTTGTCACCTTTCATAATGAAAGTGAGGGGGACGGATCGGGATCTGAGGGGGTCATGTCCCCCCGTCCCTAGTGCTATCTGCGTGCCTGATTTACTGCACTACTCCGACCAGCGGAGACATAGTATTTATATACACAAACTATAAACACACATACAAAGGGTATTAAAAGTTGTGGGGATTCATGTCAAAATCAGGAACAACTGCTGGTAGAGTTGAAATAAATGTCCATTTCTTTATTATAGACAGGTTTCTTTTTTAAAAAATGACAGGAAAATAAGTTTTTCACCATACTATGCACTGGGTCCCGACATTATCACCTGGGACTCCCAGCCCAACCATACCCAATTCCAAATTACCCCCCCTTTTCACCATTTGGGACAACCCATTCAGTACATATGGAGGGGGAGAAAAATACCACACATAATTATCACCTCACACACCATTTAAACAAAATATAAATAAAAACATAAATCATTTCCACAATTAAAGAAAATGAAATGGAAAACAATACAATATGATATACAAACAAATACCTAATATCATCTATTTCTAAACCAAATAAACTCCACACCTACTTCCCCATACTTCCCTAACAAAATATAAGGATAATCGGGAATTAGTACACCCGTTTGATTAGCAATTCACGACTCCTGCTGCAGTCCAAGATCGTGGTGGAACCACGGGTAAGGAAACAAAAATATTACCTTTAAATAAAGATTTAACCCAAAATATTTAGTTTGTTGTATTATCCCTTTTTGTCATGTCTTTATTTATTAGACTGCTAGCGTGCACTCTAACAATAAAATTTAAAAATACACCATCGCATTCTAGTTGTATTAAAGGCCAGCAATGCTTCACATAAACCAAACTTTTTTTGGGTTAAGAAACGAAACTACTGATACAAAAATAAACCTTATTACCATAAACAATAAAACAACTAGCCTACTCCAAACACTAAATAGACCAACATTTTACATATTTATACATGATATCGATTTGTGTGGCCTTGGCCATCACAAAAGTGCTCTTGGCTTAAAACAGAGTATGTGTGCAGACACGTAGTGTTTCTTTACAAAGTGACATCGCTATCCACTGGCCTGGCATGCACAATACAGTGTTTTACTCATGTTTTGGCGGATCTATGTAAACGCAGATCATTTTGACCAGTGCAGGGCTCTAGACTCATTTTTCCCATTTGTCGCACCAATTTACAATTTGGTCGCACACTTATAGTAATCATAATGACCTTGGTTGATGAATCGTTCTGTTAATTTGTCACTCTGTCTTTTAAAATTGTCGGCTATAGATCGTTTTATATTTGTGCTTTAACACATTTTTTTATCTCTGCACTGTGCACTTGTAGGTAGGGGCGAAAGGAAAAGTTAATCTCAAAATCAAAATTGTGTTCTTTTTTCTCACCCACATGACGTTCAACATGTTTTAAGACCTCTCGGCGTCTTCGTAACACAAATAAAGATATTTTAGGTGACATCCGAGAGATTTCCAGGTCTCCTCATAGACATCATGGTTATAGTTGTTGTCAAGATCCAGAAAAGTACTAAAGACATTGTTAAATTGGTCCATCCACTCATAGTGGCTCAATTGCATTTTTTTGAGGCGACAAGAATACTTCATGTGCGAAAAACAAATCAAAATAACGACTTTAATCTATATATTCTCCTCTGTCTTGTCAGTCTATGGTGCGCGTTCACGAGAGCACTTAGACGCATGCGTAGTCAAAATTGTACTTACTACGACACAAAGTGACAATGTGCGTTAGGTTCATAGGTTTATCATGCAGACTTGCAGTCTTATAACTGAACTGAACTGTCACATACTCTAATACAAGTGAACACACCTAATAAAGCTGTTTCCATTTACATCTTTTTTTTTGTCTCTGTTGTCAAGACAGGAAACAAGTATAAAAACACACTACCCATGATACTACATGTTGACAATGAGTCACTTTTTAAACACTTTTTAAATTTTATACTGCAACATCGTCTGACAAAGTCACCATACATCTACATTAAAGAGTGGTGGTTATTTTCCCATGTAGTGCACTGCCTCCGCCAACAAACTATGTGCATGTTCGTGTACTCAAACAGTCAGTAACAGTGACAGATGCTTAAATTCTGTGTTGTACTCGTTGATGAATCGCCCGAGTTTCAGTCAACTGAATGTTTAGCTTATCCGCCGCACACACACTGCACAAAATAGATGCTGAGAAAACGACCTTTTCCAACTGAATGAAAGTTAACATTATGTCAGGTCGCCACAAATAAAACAATGCATGGTAAACGGCTTCGGCGTGTTAGTTGCAGTGTGTGACGTCCTATGCAACAAGCTATTTTAAACAAGCAAACGTTAAAGGCGGGGTAACCGATTTCCGAATTACGCTTTAGACAACTCAGTCAGGCCGAGTACCAAAACAACCTTGTAGCCAATCAGCAGTAAGGTGCTCAATGCACAGGACGGACATTAGCCGAGCGCTGATGAAAGCGAAAGATTGGGGTAGGGGTGTGTTTGTTTTGGTGATTTGAACATCAACAACGGCTAAGAGAAATCGGACACCCCGCCTTTAACTAGCTAAGTAACGTTTTAATCGCTAACATAGCAGATTCATGGAAAAATACATCAGTAATCAGTAGGGATGTAACGATTCACTCAGCTCACGATGCGATGCGAGTCACGATTCTGATCTCACGATGCGATTTATTCACGATTTACTCACGATTTATTTTTACAAAATGAGTTGAAACAAATTAGAAATGAACAACTTCCCTTGCATTATTTCTTAAATGCTTCACGTTTCTTTGTATAATAAAATAATGTTTTATTTCAAATAACAAAACTAAACTGCAATTTTATAACAAATTAATAATAGAAAAAGTCTCTTTAATATAAACAAACTAATACTGTCTGAGCTTTTCTTGGATTTTTTTTCATTTAAGAAATATCAGCATGTCCACGTTTAGATTTGCAGTGAAAATAGCGGCCCCTGCTGTTCAAAAAATGTATTGCGATTCAGTTCACACCTCAACCGATTTGAATCGTCACTCATTATAACCGATTTTCAACCGGCTCACAGTGAATCATTACATCCCTAGTAATCAGCCTTTTTTGCCACAACTAATTTATTAATGAATCAGCATCAACCACATTAAAGAGAATTACTTCATTTAAAGTGAATAAAATAGCCTTCTTACTGAAGTTCAACAGCCACTGATGAACTGAGCTGCATACCTGATTTATGTGTAGCATAGGTGAGATGAACAGCAGGCAGTGGGCCAAACCACTGTGAGGCAGGGGAGGGGGAACTCAACTGTTTCTAAATTTAAAACACATTTTTTGTGTTTGTATTTTTTTCTAATTACACAATTAATTTAGTTATACATAAATATATTTATCACAATAGATAGTGCGAGTTTTAATGATTTGGGGGGAGCAACCCTCGGATGGAGGGGGGCAATGTCCCCTCCGGGATTTATGCCCATGGTTTTGACAACGGTGTTGTATGTACGTGAAACTTTTATAAAACGGAAAGGAAAAACCTTTCTGTTTTCTATTCCGTCGTTGTTGTGTAAATGTACTCTTAAACAAGAACTACAGTATCATCTATTGTACGATTGGCTTTTCTTCAATTGTCTTGTGCATTTGTCAAAAACATGTGGTTACGAGATAAAAGCTGGTCAAGACCAACCAAGAATGTTTTCACGATGCTGCATTTTTATCTAGTATTATGCAAAAGCCATTGCTTGACTATACCAAGCCCCAACGTGCTGACTTGAAGAGAAACGCCGTGTCTGAATTATGTGTTTGGTTTTATTTTTTAGATTTACCACTTGAAAATTGAGTTTGCAGTAAAATGTTGCTGTCAGTGAAACTAAACAACAATCTGGAGGACAGTTAGTTGAGTATGAGTGTAAAAGCTCAAAAGTTTTAATTTTTTTATAGACTTTTATCAGGAGTTTATTAAAGACACGAGTCGAACCGCATGCCAGAATTAATACAGATGTGAAGAGCCAGTGTTGTTTCGGGGCTTTTTGTTTGTTTTGGTCGGATGGAAAAGGCTGAAGTGTAAGTCATCAGCAGATTAGCCGGGTGTCACTTTAAGAAAAAACTGATTTTTAGAAGGAAGCATGAGTCACTCGTGTGTAGCCATTTTGCTCTCTTTCACAACCAGTTTCTTTACTTTTATTCTCTGCGTTTTTCTTTTAACACATAATTTAAACTAATAATTTTAAACTGTTAACATTCAGTCTATTTAGTCTATAAATGCCAAACTAGTGGACATGATCCATGAAACCACTGTATGAAAGGAATAGCTCAGTCTTACCCCCAAAATGCTGTCATCAGTTTCTTGACATTTTTAAGAATATATTGTTGAATAATAATTGAATAGTGACTGGATCTTAAAGACTTTAAAGGATGCAGAGGCGCTGAAAAATTAGCATACAAGTACATTTCCTTAGTCTGTTACGTAATGAATGAGAGAAGTGGCGATTTGTTAAAAACATTTTTTAGTCAAATCTTTTCAATGAATCAGTTGATCATGTTTACAAAATTTACCGCCACAAAAAGTTACAGTTTGACCTGTTTCTATTTGTCTATATTCCTATATAGATTTAAAAGGAGCGACAGAATTTTCATATTTGGGGAACTGTTCCTTTAACTCTCAACTACTGAAAACCAGTTCTGTTACAACATTTTCAAGTGTACATATGACATTTCATAAAGCATACATCACATGAAAAATCAGGTTGTGTCCATAAAGAGGCTGGTTAACAGAGACCACTCCCTCCAACTTTACCAAACCCTCCAGGCTTGTGTTTTTGCCCTCTGTCTCAGCTTATTTTACGCATGTTCTTGCCAATGTCCTCTTTTCTTCCTCGTCTTCTGTTGAGCGTTTCCTCTTTTTGTGTGGCGCTCCCCGTCCTCCCTCTTCTTCAGAGAGTTAAAAGGGAAGTAGGAGGTTTTGGGCATAGCAGACTCAGCAGTGCCTTTAGTTCTCCATGTAGTCAAAAGCTTTAATAGAGATTAGCTGAGAGATATTTATCCCTCGAACCTGGAGTGATGTAAGTATCAGTCTGCCTAAAAATTTATTTTAAGTATTGCGGTTTTGTACGTTTGTATTACTATATAAAGTTTTTACATTTTCATTTTTTTTGATTGGTGGGAATAAGGACATTGACATTAATTTCGCTCAAAATATTATTTCGCAAAGTTTGGAACATTTATGCACCTAAAGTGAAGAATTGTAATATTAGCATATCATGACCCACATGTTAATATAAAATCATGTTGCCAGTTCACTACTGATTCCCACCCCACTGGTAACATTTTATAAATATTAACATAGATTAAATATAATAAATTAAATGTAAAGAATTTATTTGAAATGACATTAAAAGATTGTTCAGTATGTCATGGGTGGATTGACCTTTAGATGCACATCTGTGTATGAATGTGAGGGTGGTACAGGAACGTGGCAGCTGGCTAACCATCTGGGGCCGATTTTGTCATGATTCTTGGCAGATCTTGAACACAAAAGCTACAAGAGTTTAGAGAAGTGATTCACAGTGATCTAGTAAATCTCAGTACTGGTTAAATTAGAGTAACATGTTTGAATTTAGATTTCGATGTTTGAGTTTATGTCATTTGATTTGTGTTTGATTTTCTATATCGTGGAAAGTTAAAAAGCAGTGTGGTACTATTTGCTCTGTTTGTTTATACAGCCCAACATGGCAACATTGGATTAAGGAATGACATGATTTTAGGGAAGGACTATGTGAAACACTGGTTATGAAAATTGACATTACCTAAAATGATTATACAACTTACAGTACTACCTATTAAGTAGAGTGGGCTTGTTTCCCCTCACACTGTAAAAATTAAAGGTTCATTGAGCTACCATTTGGGGTTCTTCACATTGCCACGCCGGCGGAACCCTCAGGGGAAACTCAAGGCACCGCTTCACGAAGGGCGGTTCTCTGATTAACCCTCAAGGCTTCATGGGGATCCCTTTTATTAAAATGGTCTGGAACCATCTTGGGTGCTTCAAGGCACCATTTCAGTTTATATTTGCTATTCACATATTTTAATAAGCAGAAATACTAAAAGCAAATACAAAGCAAACAGTTTATTAATAAACAACAACAATTTACATTGAATAAATATTCAGAAAATCGTCAATATTGTACATTACAATTCTAAATTCATGAAATCAAATGTATAATTAATGTTGTGTTGGTGATATTGTTATAAATTAATTCATCTAAACAAAACTAACCAAATAATTTGCCTTAACTTTAAATATAAATACAGAAATATTTCAGGTACTTTGTACAAATGTACAATTGTAAAAAAGCTCATAGCAAGGCCTACACCCATGGTAAAGTTAATTTTCCAAAAAGCAAATCCTTGTGAGCAAGAAAAAAAACAATGCTGTTCTCTCCAAATGGGTTTCCTGCTATTACCAGGTGGTGTGAGCATCTAAAGTCAAAATTATTTCTGTAGTGCATTTCACAATTTTGTATTGCTAAAGTAGATATGTATTTATGGCAAAAAGAGAACAGGAGCTGCGCCTGTTGGCCTTAGGTGTCCCATGCAGGCAGTGCAAGGATGAGCATCAGGGTGGGCTGGAGCTGGGTCTGTTGGCCTTGGGTGTCCCTGGGAATAAGACATAGAGACAAAAAAGAGGGATTAAGATAACGTCTCATAAAACATTACATTTAATCATTTAGCACATGACAAATTGGTTTACAAATGTAACAATAAACAAATATTAAAATGCCTGGAAGTCACTGCTTTGGTCTTAAGGAGTACAATAGGCTTTTATAGCAACAACTGTAATAATCAACTTTATTCAGATTTTTTCGTTGTCAATGAGTACTATTTTTAATGAATTTCAATGAGATGTATTTTTACATGTGCAAATATAACAAATAACATAATAATAAAAATATCATAATAAATACAATACTTACTTTTTTTGCTGCTCAACTGGAAAATACTGAACATTCTGAGGAAAAGGATAAAAACAACTTAATATGATAAAAATATTTAATTACATTTATGTAACATGGGTGGGGAAACCATTCAACACAAACTACAAGTTAAAAAAGAGCAAAACATTCACATAAAAGTGAACATAATAGCTAAAAGTGGCTAAAAGTCATTGTCATTTAACACTAACGTTTCCCATTTAACGTTAGCCCCACAAGCTTCATAATTAACTTATATTCGTTAGCATCTCGGCTAAAACAAGCGCTGTCTACACTGTAAAATAAACAAACGGTTTAAACAGCCAAAAACGGCCATACAATTAGACGTGTCAGAGTACACATTTATACAAATTGTATATAGTTAATATATTTAAGTTATGTATATATTTTTACTTTACTTACCTCCAATGGGACAGTCGAGAGGTTGTTGCGGTCCGTTATTTTGAATTCCCTGTGGCAACTGTCAAACTGTGAAAACTCGTATCGCCTCGTGCCAGAGTGATGTTTGGTCGCAGAGGGATCGGTATGACATCAAAGCACAGTGAGAGCTATTTGTGAACTGACTGCTCTGTATGCTTTAGAAATGCTATTCTAATGCCGTATGATTTTGTCATAAGGTGATCTGTCTGCGCAGAGCTGGATAAAGTTAAACACATTTCAACGAAAGCGCCACATGCGTTTGACGCTACGACATTGGGCCAACAGCGCCACAGTACTGTGGAGGGCGAGACTGCACAATAAACACACAGAGCAGCTGCAGTTTGTTTGGATGGAAAGCACAACAACGTTTACATTTTCAAAAGATTTCAGTGACTTAGGATCTACTTATAGAATGAATAGTTATTGAATGATAGTTTTGTCTCCAATTAATATAATATCAATAGTAAGAAATATAAAATAATTAAAAGCTTGCTGAAATTTTTCAAAACAAATTGGCCTTTTTTCTAATCATGTGCATGATTTTAAAATGTGTGTTCACATAGCAGGGGCCACAAACCAAACTTTGGACTATTCTTATAAAACATCAAAATGATCAGACACTAAAAATTTCATGCAGAATTTTTGGGGGTTCCTCTAGATACTGTCTTGTACAAGAGAGATTCTCCAGGAACCACTTACAAGTTTACAGATCTTACAAGAATATTTTTTTAGAATTTGAGTTCCTTCAATAACCCTCAAAGCACTTTGAGGTCCCAGTGTAGTGAAAAGGTGACTCCAGAACTTCACAACTGAATGTGGGGTTATTCAATTATAAGTTCCTGGAAGAAGCACAAAGACTATAGATGGTTCCACCAATAACCCCATTATGAGATACGGTTTAAGGATCTTTGAGTACACAACAGGATATTTGAGGCGCCTTTTCTTTTTGAGCCTCATTATACTTCAAAATAAACTTTAGTTTTAATTGAAACTTACTTAAATTAACTTAAAAATTACTGTAATACTAAAATATTACTTTATTTCATGTTGGATTTGCATGCAGGTGAATTTATTACAGACTCCCTTCTAACTATTATTTATGAATTGAAAGTTGTACATTGTAATTTTTAGCTGACATTTATTTAAAATGCCTGAGCAAATTCGCTTAACTAACACACAAAAAATCACACAACTAATTGTAAGCATTTGCTTAAAATAACTAATATTTCGCCCCCTGTTTTTCTCTCCCCATATTTGTGTGTGCGTGTGTGCATTTCTGTGTTTGCGTGTACGTCCCTGTGTGTGTTTGTGTGAAGGAGAGGTCCAAGGCCTGCGGGGGGATGACATGCATGTGTCCAGGCAATTAACATCATTGAGGATTTTAAGACTAGTAGGCTGCCCTCCGTCAAGCCATGATGGACATTCTGGTAACCGGCCTTTTAACTCTCATTGGTGTTTGTGGTTCTTCATTTGTGTGTTTTGTTAATGCAGTGGTTCTCAAACTGTGTGTGTTTGCAAAGTGTGAAACTTACAATACTTAAACAGATTTAACAATTTGTATCAAATAAAATAAAAAAGTGTTGTGTTGGAACTTTTTTCATTTTTTTATTTTTGTTCTATTTATTATAGGTTTACTGTATTTATATTTGCAATTTGGTGAGGCTGCTGCTAATCGTTCACACATTGCATACTGACTGTTTTAGTATAAGCAACAACAGACCTTGTCAATAAATTGACGTGATCAACAAATAGACAAGTTAAAAAGTCTTTGAGCAACATTTAGATGCTGGATTTCCTTAAGACCTTAAAGGTGGTCTGGTCTGCTTTTGACCTGTTACTATTATTGCTGCTTTATTAGGGTACTCTTACAGAGCTGCCACAGGGACAGTCGAGGGACTGCTGAGGTCTTATAGCCCTTTTGTTTTGGATTAGTTACAGAAATATTGATGTGAATCAAAAAATTGCAGAATGTTGTGAGTGTTGCTCACAGTCCTTAACCTTGGGCTCAAAGAGATTTGGGCTCATTTTCGACAACATTAGAGGGAATGTAGTGACTGACTCATAATACAGTATGTGGTATATGATTGATTTTTGCTAGATTGCTCTAGAATTATGTAAAAAGGTGATTCTCTTTGCTTCAGTAAAAAAAATCATGATTTGGATAGAAGTTTCACAGGGCTCCAGACAAAAAAATATTTTAAGGAGCCATTGGCTCTGCCGACTATTGGGGAAAAAACAGGCGCCAAATTGTTTTGTAAGAGCCGCATAACATTAACGTACATTTTTAAATAACATTCTCTTGTGTAGGCCTACCGTACCTTTAAGTGGCTTTATCACTTTACAAACAACCTATAAAAGTTCTAAAAATGAGATAAAAATTACAATTATTAAGTTTAAAAAGTTTTAAATATTACATTTATTAACCAAAGAGAAAAGTTGTTTAAAATCAAATATAGCCTAAGCTATTATACCATTTTCAACTAAGGGTGTTTTCACATCTGTAGATCGATTGCTTTGTTCCGAAACCGGGGATTAAATTGCTACAGTGTTGCAGTTTCATCTAGGTTTGGTTCGCATTCACAAGGCAATATTTCCAAACGAACCAAACCAAGTCACGTGTGAGTAAACTCTCCTTTAATTGGTCAATGTGCATCTGTTTATTTTCCAGAATTCCGCTCAAAGTTGTCATCCGTCAGGATGGACAGATAGCAGCTTTGCAGGATTGTTGTGGCTTTTTTGGTAACTGCTGTTATATTTAGGACTGCCCCCCTTATAGTCGACTATTCGTTATTCGATTAACCGTTATCCGATTAATACTATCAGTTAAACGATTTAAAATGTATGTTTATTTTTTTAAATTAAGTAATAATTTAATAATACGTTTTTAAATAACTACTAAATCATACATGTTTTTAGTTTTCTGTACAGTGAAATAAAAATATGCTATACATGTGTTAACCAAATATCAGTCCATTGAGTGCACGCAGTGTTTTTGTAGACACCTGACAAAGGAGAGCAGATCGTTGGCACTGAACGTGCGGGAAAAAGTCCAGCTGCATCCAATTTTAAAATGAGTACATTTGGATGGTCGCCAGTGACGATCTCTGCAAAAATATCACTCGCAGATTAATACTTTTGGTTGCAAATTGTAGGAGCCCTGTTTCATAATATTTAGTGAAACACAGTAAAAAACTTTTTTGTGTAAAGTGACCTGGTGACCACTTACTACTTTTTATTCATTTAAAAATATAAATTAAAGATATAAACTGGTTGTGCTACTGGTTGTGGTTGGCTGTAATCATTTTGATCACAGCAAGTCATGTTTTGCGCTACTTGTGAGATGTAAGGAGTAAAGTTGGGGACATCTTTGGCAGATTAATCCTAATTTTCTGCAATATTTAATATTTGTGATATTCTTTAATATTCTATAATGTCACACAATTGTCTCGAGAAATTTCTTAATTTCTTTATTAATACAAATCTCTTAAGCGGGATTGATAATAATCTTTTATTGTATTGCATTTTAACTTTATACACATTATCAATAGACTCACGTAACTCTGTTTAAATATACATACAGTATTTCAAGGCATGATTATATAAAGTACTTTTCCAAGGTCAGTAATGCATAACCGTAGAAATATAGTTTTAGTACTAAAAGCATGATTTTAACAGCTTGACAGATCAAATAGCACATTTCTGTATGAAAGGTGAGTGCTTTAATAAAAAATATGATCAGTTGTGAGTGTTGCTTAATGAGGTTCACATTTCTGTATTTACTGTACACACCCCGGAAAGTCTTGCCACATAGACGTTATGAGTGCATTACTGTAAATGTGTTTTTCTGTTGTTTTACAAACTGAGGGACGAGTTGCCCAGTCACAGATGCTGTGCATATAGTTGTTATAAACACGGATCATGTTTAACACAATACTTGGTCCTTTTGTAAGATTTGTACTAGTAAGCACTACATTCTAAAATGTAGTATATTTTCAGACATTTTCAGTCATTTGTTTTGAGGTGTATTAGAAAACTCAAAGGGATTGACTTGAATAATATGTTGAATAATAAGTATTGCTATTTCACCACAATAAGTGTCTGGTTAAATTGGTTAAATGGTGGTTTTCACGCTTAAACGCTGCATCTCTTTAGTGAATTTGCCCTATATAATTTACCCTCGCTGAGAAAGATTAACAGAGAGAGAGAGAGAGAGAGCAGTGGAGGGAAAGAGTCATAAGTCACATGATTTATGACCAGTCTGCCATGACATCTGGATAAAGTTATAGAGGAAAGCAAGATTTAGATCTAAAAACAGACAAGCAGACATCCATTCTGTGTTTGCGTGGAGGAGAAACTTACACACAAGTTTTCTTTTTTTTGTATAGCAAACACTTATCTAGTCTCCAGCCCTTTATAATGTTGCAAACTTCTCCCGGCCCTATAGACCACAGCTGCCCATCAGTTTAATTGATATATATAAACCCAAACATCATTGCACGTATTTTATATCTTCCTCTCCTTCGCCGTTCTACTGTGTCTAGTTTCGTGCCCTAAGGAAATCATAGTTTCTCACGCCGGATGCCAGGATCGGGGGTGTTCTCACAAGCTTGTTGATTTCACGGCTGTTTTCAGAAGGTTCAAGAATAATACAGTTAATGATGGGTGGAAGAACAGTTTGGAAATTATTTTTTTGTTTTGTTGCATAATGGCCTTGTAGTGAAGACCCAGACTTGTAATACGAAGGTCTAAAATCCTTTAGTTTAGTAAGTGAGCGCAGGTGGATCTCTGTGTTGTTGTTTTAAAGGGGCGATGAATTAAGACATCAATTTTAACCCGTGCTTTTGTTATATAAGAGGGAATCGTATTCAAGCAAACATCCTGTAAGTGTCAGAACTGAAAACGCCCTTGTTACTGAGATTACAACTGTTATTGACACCAGGCCCAGCGAACGCCAGGTCCTGGAATGCACCTATCTATGACATCATTACTTCTCTAGCCCTGCCCACTGGTTCACGCACGACAGTACTGAAGTAACACAAGTTGCGCGGAATCAGTTAGAGCAAGCAATAAACATGCCGTTAAAGATCGCAAAATATTGTGCAGTGCCTGGTTGTGGAAGAACATAGCCACTGCATAACCTTCCTTCGGCTTAGTAATGCGTGGTTGAAGTTTATTTTTAAAGACGTTCCAGCTCACGTGGGGAAAACATTGAACAAGGCACAGGTCGACCCTGGATTTGCGGAGAGACTAAAATTAAAAAGCAGTGCTGTGCCGTCAATATTGGATCCGATAGGAATGGCGCAGCAATGATATGCCCTGAGCCCTATTCGCACGGAATCGGAATTTGCGAATCGGCCATGTCTGTAATTTGTAAAGTAAAAATTCCCCCACAAATGACCTACCATATTTTGACGAACACCAAGATAACATAGTCCCGTGCGAATCGGCATCTCTGTGATTTGGCGGGCTCATATATCATTTTTCAAGGTTTTATCCACCATTTGCGAATAATGGAGGCTGTTTTGAAGTGTTTTGGTATTATTTTGGGTGCTGGGTCATATCCATAAATTACCGGGAGTCTCCCGTTTGTTTATTTATCATGGAAACTCTCTTAACATTTGAGACCCGCGATTGTGGTGATATTCTGTCCGGTTCACGATCACGGGTCTCAGATGCTGACAGGTACGGATATCATTAAACACCCTACAACTATAGGCTATACAAACTATACGCAAATCCTTGCCATCACATCCGGGAAATAAGTCAGTAAATTTGAGTAAAATCACGCTACGTTAACGTTACGCCTCTAACCAAATTCACAGAAGGCTCCAACTAAGTTTACTGTGCAAACTGCTATCCAATCATAGCAGTGGGCGTTTACTTCCAAGTCTTCAATGCGGCACGCCCATTAAAACAGAGCGTTTGTCGAGCCGGCCTCAAAACCTGAGTAGAAAATAGCCTATTACTTATTGATTTTGATGTTTTTGAATGTAAAAACCACGCGAACGTCATAAGTAGACCTCATACAACAGTATAAAACAATAACAAGCCCAGTTCATCACACCTTTAAGGGTTGACGTGTGTGCTCACAGTGATTTAAAGATGAAGTGTGGTCAGTTTCGGGTGGCTCGCTGCTCCCCTGCGGTCGCTCTTCAGTAAAACCACTTCCTCCTCTCATCGTCTCTTTGAGGCTCCCTGCACTGTCCCTGTATTTCACACTCTTACTTTCTTACACCACTAATGCTTTTAAGTGAAGCTTTTGCTCGTTCATTTTAAGACGCTGGTCCCAGCAATAACCCTTATGTTTGTTTTTATGTTATAAACATGGATTGGCTTACGTCACAGCCACACCATGCAGAGAAACTCAATTTCACTTCAAATGTTGAAGTGTCCTATACAGCTGCTGTTGCTCTTATCTTATTTTAGGACAGTTGTCTTCTTTTGTCATAGATGACATCTTGACATTTTTTACTCTACACAAGTGCTGTTTTTCTACTATTATCAAAAAAAGTATCTAAAAAAAGAGTTTCAGCTTCAAGCAGTTTCAAACACTTAAAATGTATACATTTTTAGAGCATAAAATGATTTCGATGAATGTACCAAGTCAGTTCCCGTTTCATCACATTACAAGTATGTTTCACTAATATTTAAAGACAAACATATTTGGACACTTTCTGGTAGTCATTTTGCAATCTCACAATTGTTTGTTTTATAATTTCAAACTTTTTTTTATCATTTTCACGTTTATACTTATATAATTGTTTAATTTGTTTGTCAAATGTTTTGTTTGAAAAGCTTTATTTCTTTCTAACTAGGGATGCTCATTTCGGTTAATTTCCCTAACCGAGAACCGACACTCGTTATCCGAACATTAACCGTTAACTTTTAAGATTTTAATATTAAATTGGAATTAAATAAAAATACATGCTGCGTGCCTGCGTCTCATTTCGCATGTGACATCTGGAGGACGCAGGCTTTCGAAATGAGACACAGCTACAGTTGACGAGGGTCTGTGACACATTAAAAATACAAAACATTTTTGCACAGATTTATTTTAACATGCAAACAGCAGCATAACGAATAGATCAACAACAGCACCTGCATTCACATATTATCACATTTTCACGAACCTCCAGTGTTTTGGACAATGTAGAAAAAGTAAAATAATATAAATCCAAAGCATAAAATAAACAGGCAAGAAAATAACTTAAATAATCAACAAATTATGAGTAAACGAAAACACAGAAGAGTAGCAGGCCTACCTCAATCCAATGCTTGGCTAATTTTTATTTAATAAAGTAACATGTTTACGTGTTGTGGGGATAGTCTGGAGCCTGTTGACAATTAGACCCGCGGCAAAAAACACCCTTTCAGATGGAACGGGTGTCCCGGGAATGTAGAGATAACACCTCGGGAAGCTCGTTTCATTTGCTTTCCACAAGCCAGGATTAATATCCAAAGAGGGCATAAATGTGTCTTAGCTAAACAGAAATAAATCCGATTTACTATACCCACCCAAAATACAAACATTATTTATTACTTTTTCATATTTCACATTCGTATTTTTAGATCACATCTAAAAGAAGTCAGGGAAACCACGGGCTACGAAGTTTTCACCTTCTTCCCAAAGCGCGGGAGGCTGCTGATGCTAAGCATCCATGAGATAAGTTTATGTAAAGGATAAATTGATTGCTAGCACCAAAATTCCCTTGCAGTAGCTCTGCTATTAGCTTTGCTTTGCTGAGCTTCATTTCGCTGTTGTGTAGACAAGCCGAGAAGACAGAGAATGTCACAGGATGAATGGATGAATGCTTGTAACCGAACAGTTCTTGGCCACCATTAACTACCATAGTAGGAAAATTTGCTTAGTTTCTTTGTCCTGTTGAACACAAAATTAGTTTCTTTGTCCTGTTGAACACAAAAGAAGACATTAGATCTCATATCCAGGGGTAGTGACCTTTTTATAAAACCCATGAGCTGTAAGGAAAGGGACAGTTTTATTGACTCATACAGGACGCTGGCATGTCACATTGGCTCTGACCATGGGCACAGAGTGCTTCTGCTTTTGGAGGTGGTATATTTTAACTCAGAAGATAGTCATGGGTCAATGGAAGCTCAATTGGCATGAGAAAAACCTGGGGTTTTAAAACTGGGGGAGGGGGTGGGGATATTGGTTGGGGAATTGGGTTTCAAGTAAATGTTACTGAATTGTGGAAAGTTTCTCAAGAGGTTTGATCTCAAGTCAGTTTTGTCGATTAAATCAACAGACAGGAAACATCTCTAAACTGGTCTCTTACACTAACATGTTTAAAGATGAAGTATTTACCTACATAATGTAATATTGGTGGTGTTTGCTAAGGTAAGCATCACTGTTATCATTGTTCATAATGATAACAGTACATAATGTAATATTACATAATGTAATATCACCACTACATAATGTAATATTGGTGGTGTTTGCTAAGGTAAGCATCACTGTTATCATTGTTCATAGGAACTGTTTGGATTTGAACCAAACGCTAACGCTACGTGTTAAACTTTGACATGTATGTGCAACCACATTGCTTGTAGGTATAAAGACAATAAGTCATGTGTGCTGTTACTTTTCTATAGCTACTGGACTTTTTACTGGACAGAAATAAAAGTGAAGTGGACTGTACTTTTTACTCTAATTGAGTACATTTAAGTAATTTGTTTACCTCATTTATAAAGCAAAAATCACTCCACTACATTTTGTAAATATTTTTTAATGTTTTTTACCTTTTTATAAATTAAAAATCTACAACGATTAATTGAGTCCAAAATAAACGTTTTGTGTTTATATTTATATGTTTATACAGTGTATATACAGTATATATATATAAATGCACACATACAGTACATATATATAGTATAACCATTTTTTATGTAAGTATATGTACTTTTATATTTTTAAATATAATATAATTTATGTTATGTAGAAATATAAATACATATTACACATATTTCTCATGTATACATGTATGTTTGTGTATTTATATGTACATATTATAAATATACACGCCACAGACACATATACTGTATATTGTATAAACACAACATTTATTTTGGAATCGATTAATCGCGATTAAATTGGTAGATTTAAGTATTCAAGTTAAAAAAATCAGCATGAATTTATGAAATGTAGTGGAGTAAAAGGTGAAATAGGCTTTATAATGTAGTAGATTTTTTCCAAGGTAAAAACATTTTGATAAATCACTTCAAAACAGATACTTCAAAATGTACTTGAGAGTAAAAATCTTTGAAAAGTTCTGTCCACCTCTGAATTCTTGTTCTTGAAATATTGTTGGCGTCGCTGCTTAACGTTAACTCGGCTTGGTTCGCTAACGGTTAAAGTAAGTCTTGAGGCTACTGCATCTTCATCGGATGCTGCAGAGGCTTCCGGTACAACATATAGGTTGCATTGTATTACCAGATGGCTTACTCACTGTGTTAAGTAGAAATGTGAGTGCGTACATTATCAGATGAAGAAGAGGGCATGTGAGGCTGTGTCGGTATGTTAACTGCAGCAGTGGTGGTGTTGTGGACTCATTGTTTGTCAGGACTGATGGCTATCAGTGGAATAGTGATGGTTGTTTGGTTTGATCCGCCGAGAGGTGAGCATGCAGAAAGAGGAAGCAATGTTAGCTGACTCACTAGGTTTCAAGCACCCCGTGTCACTTACAACATCTGAGTTTCAATACTTCCTCTCTCGCTCTTCTCTCACTTTTTATGTGTTTCTGTGTTAATCTGACTGTCATTAGGGCTGTGCAAGATTGTGTGGTAAATAGAGGTATTACTCACCCTTGTGTCTTTCTAAATCTGACTTTGTTTTATACATGGATCGCAAAAGCCTTTTACTATTTCGAATGAAGTACAGTAAAGTGAATGGAGACTTGTCGTTTCAAATATCAAAAAGGACAAAATAGCCTCATTAAGGTGGTTCTTGTCTCTTGTGTGCTATATTTAAGTTTGTTCGTTTATTATATGAAAAATAGAGGCCTTATTAAAAAATTAAAATTATTATTATATGGCTTTGCAACATGAGGGTGAGAAAATGATGACAACATTTTCATTTTTAAGTGAACTGTTCCTTTAAAGATTACAATTAGAGACGGAGAGTTAGAGGCACATATTGATCACTTTATGTTTCTCATGGAGCTCAGGAGGGTTTTCATCGCTGAGGTCTCCGTTTCCCGTGCGACTGTACGGAAGGAGCCGGAGTTCGCTTACTGTCAAATTTCCTTAAATGGACATCAAACTACAACATATTTGCCGCAGCTCGTGCTATTAAATATAACTCTTGGCCAAATAAACTATTTTTGTCTTTGCCGTTTGTGTGCGTATGTTTGTTTGGATAGATTTACAGTCTCAGTGGATTGTTCATGTGTATTTAATAGCAGCGAGGCCCGCAGAAATCATTTCCAGTACAAATATCTGAACATCCTTATGGGTGTTGTTTTTCGTTAAATTGGCAAATTATTTTTCCAGCTAAGAATTTAGAAAGTTGTGTTGCCCCAGGGTATTGTCATTGTCACAAATATCTCGCCGGTTTATGTTTCACATTACGTTGTGAAGTCATGTAAGCAGTCCTAGTTGAATAAAAAGAATCCTATTTTATTCTCTATATTCTCTCGTCATATTGCATCAAATAAATGTTCAAAAAATTGACTATTTTCAGCTTTTTAATGCCTCGTATGTTTAACAAAACTGTACAAGCACAAATTGTTCCAAATTGTTGCATTGTCATTCAAATGACCACATGCATGAGACATGTTTCAGTAGGTCAACAGGTGTGGCATAGCAAACAAGGTCATGGGTTATGTTCCCATGCAAACTGATACAGTGCTTTCAAAATTGTCTATTACACTTGTCTTGCCTTTCCAATTTATAAAATATGTTCATAAATGAGACGTTGATACATTCACACCAGTATTTTCATTGTATTAGAAGTGCGTGTGCCACACATTACCTGTACATCATCACCTGGGTTAAAAGCGATAATTCTATCTTTTTTTCCCTTCCGGAGTTGATGATTAAAGTGATAAGTGAAGAGAAAGTAAATATACTCTGGGTTTGCAAATCCCTGGGCTGACGTAGATTAGCGTGTACACATGTGTAAAGTTTTGAAAACTTGTTCTCATTGTTCAACTAAGAGCTTGAGTTTCAGAGCTTGTTGGGACAAGATCAGTGCAAGCAGCTTTCTCCTCTTTTTACGTCTCGCCTCTTCCTTGGAAAGTGTTATGACGTTTTATGATGTGTTAGCTGTGTGTGTAAATATGTGAGAACAAGCAAATAACTCTGCCCTCTGTTAAGACCCAGTAAAGCCTCTGTGTGTGTGTTGCAAAAATGTTCATTTTGGAAACCGGTGACCGTTCTGACTTTGCCAGAGCTTTGTGTTTGGTGCAGGGCTCCGGGGTTGCGTCAGGGCTCCGAGCTGCTCCATCTTGCTCCAGAAGTGTTTGGTTTGACTGACGTCCCTTTCATGAACATTACTGAACGCATTGCAGAAATCCCGGACAGAATCAATGTCCATACTTGTTTGTACTAGTAAAATATTTTTTTGTAGACGTTCTCTATGGGGTGCATCCTGGTAAAGGACTTTCCATGAATACTGCAATACTGCTTTTGCTTTTATCTATTCACTTTGTCGATTTTAAAGTTTTATTTACACATTATAAACCCGTATGACTTACTTCTGCAGAAGACAAAAGAATATATTTTGAAGAATGTTGGTAACCAACCAACACTTGACCACAATGACTTCCATTGTATGGACACAAAACCACTGAGACATTTCTCAAAATATCTTCTTTTGTGTTTCACAAAAGAGTCATACACAGGTTTTTAACCACATGAAGGTAAATAAATGATGACTGACATTTTTGTTTTTAGGTAAACTATACCTTTAAGTGTGTCCACGCTTTTTTGGTCATGTTACTGTTGTATATCTCTATTGCACTCTTTTAAAGGTGGAGCATTTGATAGGCCACACAAGCGTGCAACAAATAATTTTGACTGCTAAATCTCTCCATTGTCAAACATCATCACCATGTTGATTTAATTCAGTCTCAACCAGAATTACATTCTCACATGGAATAGCCACCTGGCAATGCTCCTGCCCTTTAACCTTTGACCTCTTAAGAAGCAGCCACCAAATTCCCCCTTAAGGTGCAGCAGTGCTGAGTCACATTTAAAGAACCGACGCACACTGAGATTCCAAACCGTGTGTTTTTACTTGTTTTGTACATACGCCACATGTCTCTGCCTGTCTGCACGAACCTCATTCATTCAAGAGCTTGTCAGGCAATTGCGGTCCAGTATTAAGAATGACACAAATTCAAAGGTCATTGCCTTATATTTGTATGTATCCTGAAGCAGTCAAATTATACAGGATTTTAGTTGCCAATGCCTGATGCTGATATTTGGGCATGCAACATTAGTGTCTGTCAACATTAGTGCTTACAGTTATTTGAACCTCCTTGCCTCTCTCTCTCTTTCTGACGCTATACTTGAACACTGATCTGTGTTTGATACTATGAGAGAATAATCACACAGATTAATTCTCAAATGAGCTCTTAATTGGTTTAAGCCCCCGGGCATGAACAGCAGAGCTTTATTCAATCCTCCACCACCCAGAGAGACACGTTCCAGCATGCATTCATTCCGGTTCCCACTCTCCATGTGCCATGTGTTATTCAAGGGCCCTGATAACACCAGAGCTCCCAGGGATCTGTATCGTTTTATCACACTGTATTGGTGTCTCTATCACACATTTTCCTTGTCTTCTGTTTCTAATGTGCAGAAAATAGATTTCCTCTGGGTTGTAGTGTTGTGTTTCTGTATTGTATTACTTTATTTCATTTTTGCTGTTCAGCTAGACTTTCATGACAAATGTGTATTATTCACTGTTGATTAAACTCACCAACATGATGCTAAAAACTCACCAACATTCTGATATTAGCACTGCAAGTGATGTCTCCATTAAAGGGGTCATATGGTGCAAATACGTGTTTTTCTGTGTCTTTGGTGTGTTATAAATTGCCCATGCGTGTATTAGACACGTAAAATTGCAAAAAAGAAAGTGTCGGAACAAAAGATGCATTTTATCTGAAAGCGAATGCTCACCCAGACCTGCCTGAAACGCCTCGTGTAACCACACCCCCACAAATCTACGTCAGTTCGTGGTATGATTTGACTAAGACCGCCCAAATGTAAACGCAAGTAAGGTGGGCGTACCTCTTAGTACAATTGCTTTGGAACCTGATGTTCCAAATATGGTAAGAGGCGTTACATTTCCGTCACACGCTTGCAGTATTCCACCAATCACTACGCACTGGTTAACTGGCCAATCATAGCACACCTCGCTTTTCAGAGCGACGAGCTTTGTAAAAAATCTGCGCGTTTCAGAGAGGCGGGGCAAAGAGGAGATACAAACATGCACGGTATGTGGAAAATACAACGTTTTTGAACCTTAAATCATGTATACACATTGCATTACATCTAAAACAAACAATAATATCCGTTTTAGCTGTGTCATATGACCCCTTTAAATTGATTATTTTGTTCTTTATTTTAACAGCCGTTCAACATTAAACTACAGTAGCCTAAAATTGAGAGCTATCATGTCTAATACGTAAGAAACAGGAGCGATTCTAGGTTTTCAATATTAGGGGGGCTCAGCCTCCAATTAGGATATATATAAATATATAGCCACACTCTAAGCACAACATACTGTATACATTACTAAAATAAATAATTAAGAAAGAATATGCAGAAAAGCATAAAGACAAGTTATTGTTATTCAAATGAATATCACATTAATCGGTCAATCTGCAACATTTATAATTCAAAGTGACAACAACAGCCACAAATCCATATAATAAATGTCACAATCAACTGCTGAATCATTATTTAGTAGGAATAACTTGATATGTTTTCCTGCCATTCATTCTGATTGGCACGAACGCTGTCACTCCTGTGCATAACTGCGTGTTCATCTATTACATACACAATATGTTTTAAATTAATAAAAATACTGAAGCATCTGAAAAACGACAAAGAGCTTCTAGGTACACTTTTGTTTCCTCGGAACTCAGAACAATGAATAACACAGCCGCACCAGGCTGAACTACAGTAACGTAACTCTATCTGCCCGTCGACGTCTTTCCGGGGCTGTCAAAACTACCGTCAACTCTCTATAACTTAGGTGCAGAAAAATCAAACAGCACATCATCATGAATGACACATTTCTGTGCGCAACAATATCAACATGATCGTTTTCAAAGTATGCCGTCATTGGTGTGAGGTGATGCTTTCATTTTGCTGGTGGTAACGTAAACAACTAACGTTAGTTAACGAGGGGTGAACGCAGACAAAACTTTTTTACAGTGGATGGGAAAGGGTCTTGTATCGCTCCCGCATCATATTAAGATGGATTAATAACAAAGAATGGCAAAAATGCAGATGTCATGTTAATGCACACACATTGTAACGTTACTCTGCTTATGATGTTCACTCCATTGTGCTGCTGTGAACTGAAGAATGCGCTAAATAACGCAGACTAACGCCGTTTTCATAATAAGAGTTTTAAAGGGGACTATAAAGCGATCTCGAATTCTTGTACAGATTACATTATTACTCAAAATATTTTAGGGGGGCTAAGCTAGAACTTTAGGGGGGCTTTAGCTCCCCTAAAAAGGGCCTAGCAACGCCGCTGGTAGGAAATATACAGAAATTGAATTAAGTTCTCAAACACTTTACAGTCTTTAATTACAAATTCTAAATTAAATACAGAATTTAAGATACAAAACACATTGAATTCCTCCTTTCTTTTGTTCTTTGATTAACATTAATGACAGGAGTCAAAGCATCAGGTTTAAGCATCCCACAGCTAGAAGCTGTCTATTTACTTATACCGAACGAGTCAAAGTAACTGTTTCAAATCGCGCTTAAAGGGTTTAAAGGCCTTTACATGAATAAGAACGTGATTATATAATACGCTAGACAAAGGATGACAAAATAAACGGATGCTGCGTTAATTGTTTTAAAAAAAATATTTACTTCAATTTGCTCAACAAGGTCTGTTGCTCTGTCATCAAAAAGCTGACCATAGGAGTTTATGGGAATGTTCACTTTAGCACCCCTTGTGGCAAAACTTACAACATACTTGCATTATAAATTGAGTTCTGACAAATTTCAAAATGTCGCACTAAATTAAACTTCTGATTTTAGCACAGCTAAATATTAAACAGCTATGCAAGAATTTGGGTCCAGTTACCCATACAGAATTGCTTTGCAACATGAATTGTCATGCCTGCCCTGCATTGGGATTTGTGTCTCATTAGGGGGAATCTTGCTCATGTCATTCTCTCTCTTTCGCATGCTTTGTCTCTCACTCCCTCTTACATCGAGGGTCAAGAGGGACAGATTTCGGGGTTGCCAGGGTTCGACCAAATCCCTCCTAACGTGATTAAAGGGAGAGTTAACAAGATTAGAACGGACTGAGCCATCACTACTCCTCAGCCCCAGACCCATAGAACACATACATTTATCTTCGTTTTTCTCTGTGCCATGTGGAGTTTTGTAGTAGGAATATGATGATTTCTGTTTGGCAATAAAATGTCAAACGTAACATTATTAATAGTGTTATAGTGACATAAGAAGCTTTTTATTTGTCCACAATGTCTCCTAAAGACTTTAAAGGCAAGTTTATAGATTAAAAATATGCTAAATTGAGTTTAAATTTATTTCATTTCTGTAATTTAAGTGAATTGGTTCCGTTATTTGTACCATATTTTAAGAGATTTTTGTGTGGCATTTTATATTTCTTAAAATGTTTAAAAGTCATTTTTTATTCAGGAAATTTGTTTATTGCAACATTATTTTATATTGTTATATTGTTTGTTTTATAAGAACATAATTCTTTTTTATATGCAACAGTGTAAAAACTAGGGATGGGTATCGTTAAGATTTTATAGATACCGATACTGCTTATCGATACCGGTACTTATCAATACTGTTATCGATACTACGCTCTATAATTTGATGCAAAAACACATGATGTGAAAAGATGTTAAACATTTTAAGTTTCTTTATTACAGATGAGCTTTAGAACTGCAGTTTACAAATGCTTCTGAGCAAACAGAAAATGCCACAAAACAAAACGTGTGTGTGTTCCTTAGCATACCACATACCACATCATAATGTAATTCAACATATTTACTTTACATCACTATGGTTATTTGGCTGGTAGACCGTATTTCTTTTTTCCTTTCTGGTTTTAGGTCTACATAAATTTAAGTACTATTTTCTAAGCAAGTAATATTTTTTAAATTATATGTACTATTTTTTATAATTTTACTTGCACATTTACTTCAATTTACTAAAGTAAGTAAATATACTCCATGGCCGAATTATTAAAAACAATGTTATAACTTGTTCTCAAATAATGGACTTTTATTTTGACGGGTTGCCGCAAAGGGGTGTTTGACAGAAGCTTCCTCGTTGTGAAACGCGGACGCTGAAAGCTCCACAAGCGCAACCATGCCACTCTTTCACTCATAAACAAGCAGATTACAAATACACCGTGGAAATCATATGGCCCTAGATATCACACATACGTCGAGCAAACTTTGGCCATTCGGACATCATTCAGGGATGGAAAATGACAGACAGCAGCCTCTAATTCGCCATTTAACACCCGAATACACAGAGATAAAACAACGATATAACAGTATCGTTTGTCATGAAGCTTATCGATACTCTGGTATCGACCCAATTATGTACCGGTCCAAAAAAGTACCGGTTCTCGGTACCCATCCCTAGTAAAAACCAGTCTTTAAGCTAAATTTTCAAAGTATTTTTGCTGATATAAATGTTTTTGGTAGACAGAGATCCAAATGAGATCAAACGAGGCTTAAAACTATGGAGGTATAATTTTTAAGCCACATTACCCTGTCCTGTTTTTCAGAACTGAATGCAAGCTAAACAGTAGTCCACATTTGTGTAATATCTCGGTCATTATATCAAGCGAACATGAGTGAAACAAAAGACCAAAAATGCAGACTAAACAAAACCACAACTGTGTGCAGGACGTGGTTTCATACGGTCATTGTGAAATGCTACAAAAGCAAACAGGAGAGGTGTTTAATATAGACAGGAGGACCTCCAAAGGGAAATACAACACCGCTCGCTGTTGGACTGAAGGAATGGGGGAGGACACAACCCTCCTGTGCTTCAACAGTATTTGTGAAGTGTGCGAGTGTGTTGTCAAAATTTCTGGCCAGCGCTGACCCCAGCGCAGAAAATAGCTCTCCGGCAAAGAAAAAAAAAGGAGAGGGGAGGATGAATGGGGGTCTGCGAAAGGCTAAAAATAACTTGAGCAGAGAGAGTTTAATGCTCGAGGGCCAAAAAAGTTGTGAAATTG
This sequence comes from Triplophysa rosa, assembly GCF_024868665.1. Lineage (NCBI taxonomy): Eukaryota > Metazoa > Chordata > Actinopteri > Cypriniformes > Nemacheilidae > Triplophysa > Triplophysa rosa. The sequence continues at coordinate 13,224,570 of NC_079910.1, read as the reverse complement.
TAAAACCTTTAAAATCGTGAAGAAAGGTGTATAAGTTGTTAAAAGCAATTCTCCTGTTTAGAGCCATCAGAGACTGAGGGACAAAAAACCACAACAGACCACATATAAAGTTACAAAGTCTGTGGTTTTAGGTTTCATAGATCCTAGTAGTCTCACATAGACAGATCTGTGACCATTGGCATAAAGTCTGGTCGGCATTGCAACTGTTACAGTTAAAAACCATTAAAAATGGTTGATATTTGCTCAAAATAGAAAATGTGTGACTTTCTTGCTGCAAATCACTGTCTGTGTAAATGCCACATGAAAACAATGTCTGACCAACCACAGCTCCTTTTTTATTGACATTAAAGTGGAGATAAATCTAAAATTGGTTGAATTGACTTTACTTGCTACTGACGAATTGACAATTGATCCACATTTTCCGTGCATAAAAAGGCAAGCAGACATGACCTCAATATATACCCTTATATACCCAAATTCTTCCATATTGACTCACAGTTAACCACATTGTGCTGGCATCTTTGGGTGTGAACGGGCAGTTCCTCCTCAGTCTCGTGCACACTTCCTGTTGCTTGAGTTTCCTCAGCAAACAGCATTTCCTCCCTCATAAGCTAAAGCTCGTTCCTGTCTGGAGACCCTCAGGGGTTTGTTGTTGTTGTTTTTGTTTTGTCATTCTAAGATAATAAAAACATAACGCTTCATTATGAAAGATCCTTATACACCTCTGAACACATAGTTATGCATATTATATTGCATTTCGGTCAATACTGCAAAAAAACTCACACTGAGCCTTTAAGGGTAAGATTGGAGGAAAGTTTGATTGAAGGTGGAAAGCCTAATGTTTAGATTATGACCTAGTGAGGTTGTTTAGTTGAACGAATTACAACCTCACGACCACAGACATGTCACAAAATTTGAAGATTTCTTGTGTTTATTGGTGTGTGCACATGAGTTTGTGTATTTACTTTAATGTGTATCAGTACACAGGCCCTATCCCGGCAGACCGCGAGTCTCCGATGGCACGGAGCGAAACGTCCCCCAGCCGCGCCCAGCATCCCTCCCCCACACAGAAACCCAACACCAGCTGCTTCTGCTGGTGCTGCTGCTGTAGCTGCTCATGGTACGACCCACACTCACTCACCTGTCTCTGTCTACACATGGTACAATCCAAATTCCACTCATGTCGGCTCCACCACTTGGGAGATTTCAGAGAACCTGCAGTGGCCCCAAAAAGCGGACACTTAAAGGGATAGTTCACCCAAAAATGACAATTCCTCATTATTTACGCATCCTCGTGTCATTTCAAACCTGTATGACTTTCTTTCTTCTGCAGAACACAAAAGAAGATATTTTGAACAACACTGGACCCCATTGAATTCCATTGTACGAACACAAAACCACATTTGACACGTTCCTTAAAATAACTTCTTTTGTGTTCCACAGAAGAGTCAAATGCAGGTTTTGAATGACATGAGGTTTTAATTTTTGGGTGAACTATCCCTTTACCCTAGACTTAGGTCAGTTGTCTCAGAAATGACAGCTGTAGTTTATTATATTAACTGTGGACATGATCCACTAGGATCTAGGATACAGTCACTTGTATCACTATACAACTTTGAACAGTTATCACTAAGTTTTACTAAATGTTTGGCTTTAAAATGAATGCCACTTTTTTATATTTTGTTTGTGACTACAAGTGAATCTGTATGTATACGGTCCATACTGTGTTAATGGATGTGTGCCATGTGTGTACTCTTCTGGATGAGTGAAATTCAAGTCTGCTGTGTGTCAGTAGAGTAAATGTGCTTAAGATTGCTCTCATTTTACCAGAGGCCCTAGAGAAAATGGGAGCCATATTCACATTTTTCACACGCACACACACACACACACACAGTCTTATGCAGACCTGCTTCAAGTAGGGATTTACAGTGAGGTTTTCAGTGCATTCGCATTCATTTCTTTCCTCGGCAGAAACCGGTAAGCAACCTACAACCGATGATGCAGACATGTAATAAATTTTGTTTGTGTTTTTCACTGGAACTCAAACCTATGACCTTGCCATTTTGTAGCATTTACCAGTTAAGCTACAGGTTTTGTCAGACACAAAAGGGGGATGCCCGCTTTCACATTGTGTACCAGGAACATCACGAATAAAGATCACAGATAGATCTCTCAGACAGAAGTGAGATTAAGCAAAGACTAATCGAGATTTCTGCTAAAGTGTCATGCATCTCAGATATATTTTCTCATTTAGAGTTTCAGAGGAGATATCAAACTCAAATAACCTTACGTCAAGATACCAAAATTTGTTTTTTAAAGATTTTAATATTATCTCAAGCATTTCTAACATAGACCAAATTATCTAAATATTTGAAGTGAAAACTCTTAAGGATCCTGAGACAAGAAAGAGAAATCCGAGGAATTCTATCGTGGGCTCACATAAATGAAACCGTGGGGTCTTACGTGTTGTGTAAGTTGTGTTGTTTTGTTCTGTTCTGTTATTTCTCAATGCCATTTCACCACCTTCTAGTCTCACTGTTAGGAGTGAAGATGACAAGCGCGGGTGGAGGAAAGCCCAAGAGACCAAGCTGGAGCCCTTTCCATGTGAAACTTGGTGAGATTCACACACACATCCAATTACATGTACTGACATCATTGAAAGCATTTTGAGTTTTCTCGAGATCATCGATTTATTGTTCAGAAGTTGCTTAATGTGAGTTTTTCTTCTCGCAGCACCAAACCAACCGTAGAAGAGATTAAACAGTGGGCGCAGTCTTTTGATAAGATGATGAAGAACCCGGCGGGACGGAACAAGTTCCGCGAGTTCCTGCAGACAGAGTACAGCGAGGAGAACATGCTCTTCTGGCTGGCCTGTGAAGACCTGAAGAAAGAGATGAACAAGAGCTGCATCGAGGAGAAAGCGCGCTTGATCTATGAAGACTACATCTCTATTCTCTCACCCAAAGAGGTGCGTCATTCGGCCCTTATGAGATTATGAAAAATTCCCAAATTCTGTTTTCAGTTAAAATTTTTATGCCTGGGTTAAATTACAACTATATCATCCAGTTTAAAAACTGCAAAAGTTTATTGATAATAATTTGCCTGATTAGTCTGATTATTGCTTTATAATTGCTTTTAAATTGGATATATTGAATGTGTTACAAACCACTCAAGATGTTATAACGTTATAAAAGTTTCTTTCCATGTTATTTTATATGTTATGTGGTGGATAAATGTCCCAGCATAGTGTCGCCTCTGTTTAGGACTTGGTGTACAAGTAGAGAAAAAAAGAAATGATATACAAGACAATAATAAAAATACATGCAAAATGTTCAATAATATCTAAATAATATACTCAATATATTTAATAACATCATTAATATATTTGAGCTATTGTCAAACACACAATGAAACTCAAATGTGTTTGCGGCGTCAAAATAAAAGTCTAGTTAGTAAGTTTGGACAAATCGTGACACACCCACATGAAAAAATCTGTAGTATAGACCACTTCAGATAACATTGGTTCAACGCTGATCTAGAACTTCCTGTTTCGCCCCAAACATTTAAACAAAATCAAAACATTAAACAAATATATTTAAGATTTAATTATGTATGTTAGACTTTTAAAAATTAAACTGGAACCAGTCTGGACCAGTGTTTACATCTTGTGAAGTGGTCTATACTATATTATTTACTTAGTAAATATAATAAATGTAGTAGTAAATGTGCCTGTAAAATTACTAAAAACATGCTACTAAGATTTTAGTAGACTAATTAAAGAAATTGAAAACAGAAAATGTTTTTTAATGGTTTATATTATTTGGACATTATGCCCTAAGGTTTATAAATAAATATGGAAAAATGTAAAACACAGAATTCAGAAAAATAACAGAAGTTTGGAAAAAATAAAATGGATTTCATAGGTTTTAATTATACAGTGTCTACACCGGAGGCAGCACGACATGACAAAAGACAATAGAACGCATTAGAACCCTTTGTAATTTTTAATTTTGTCCACACTGGATGCGACAGACACAACAAACCCAGTCGCTTTGCGTCCGGTGTAGACACGATGCTAAGAGTAAGTACAAGTCATAATATACAGTATGACAGCAGTCTTCCAGTGAGCAAGCCAGATGGGTCAATATTATATTGCCATAGCATACTAATATGTAGAGTAAAAATGTACAATTAGGAAAAATGTATTTAGCTCAGTATCCTGACTGTCACGCACCACTCTCTCTGTCTTGAAGGTGAGTCTGGACTCTCGAGTGAGGGAAGTGATCAACAAGAAGATGCAGGAACCGACCCCTCACATATTTGAAGACGCACAGCTGCAGATCTACACGCTCATGCACAGAGACTCCTACCCACGATTCCTCAACTCCTCCATCTACAGATCACTGGTGCAGGGAGGGTCACGCTCTTCGTCCGAGTCATAGAAACCCTCTCACTCCCCACCTAACCCATTACTCTCCATTGCACAACCACTTGAGGATAAAGTACTTTTTCGTGTCGTCATGGTTGGATTATAATTTTTGTTTATTTTTTCTTTAGTTGTTTTTTTTTGGTCAGTGTTGCCATTTTTGAGGGAACCCCTCGTTTTTTTCGCCGTTTCTTCTAAACCTGCACAGGCTCAAACTGGAACACAGGGTTGAAAATGCAGTTTTGTAAGCTCTCCGTTCCTGTTCCATCACTCCACGTATGTGGCAGCAGCTACATCAGCATCCACTACTGATTTTCGCAGCCATCTTCTGACTTTTTGTTTCTGTTATGTGTGCACACGTGTACATGTCGTAAGTCTTTTATCATCTTCTGACGTCTCTGGATGATGAGAGCTGAAAGGGCCTCTGCAATAACATACACTGGAGTGGCCTGACCAGTCAGCTTCTCTCACCTCAGCCTTCACTTCACTGACCCGTCTACTGTCTCCGTGCTCTGATTGGCTTTCGAAGCGAGGAGCTGAGATGTGATTGGCTGGTGGATCGTAATAAGAGAATAGTGCTGAATAAAGAGGTACAAATAAATATATATACAGGATATTAGAATGCTAAATAATTTACAGGCTCAGAAGGAATCTGACATTTTTTTTCACATATTCTGTGCTGATTTTGGGAGAAAATTCAGATTCAGTAACTCAAAATATTTAAGAAAGGAAAATCGAGAGTGGATGTGTACTCGAAAGACGTTTATTGTTTAGATATCTGCAAAGCTTTCTGCACATTTTCTGTGTGGGCCTGTCAATTTCTAAGAACTGATATAAACAAAAAAAAGAAGGTTCACCAATTTTAGAAATTAAAAAAACATGAGAGATGAGAGAATGCCAGGGTCTTAATTAGACTGGTCACTCACATTTAAAAGAGTATTTTTAATGTTATTTATTTTGTTAAACTGTGATTCGTTTTTTCTTGTACATATATTAAAGACGATCTGCAAAAGATGCGACATACTGAGCGAGCTCTTAGTCCTGAGTGCTCAATAGAGCTGTATCTGTCTCTCACTGTATGTTTGCATGTGTTTGTGTGAAGTTGTATGGTGTGAGTTTCTCCGGCACCTCCTGTAGGTAGTTTAAGGTACTGCCATCGAGCGTATTACACGGACCGCTTTCTCTCAGTCTCAGTCTGTTTCACTTGAGCTCTCAAAGCTGTTTCTCAGTGTTCTTGCCTTTTCTTCATACTAAAAGACAAAAGCGGCCAAATCACGCGATCTTAAAGTCAACACGAAATATTTTCATGCAAATTTCATCAGTTCAGGTTATTCCAAAGAAATGCTCGTCTTTGTAATGTTTCATCTAAATGTAATACCTGGCTCCGCCTCTTTAATGTCCCTTCTGTTCGCTGTTGGTAAATGTTAACCTATAGCTAACCTATAAAGATAACCTATAAAGTAATGCTGATATTTAAAAATACGCCACGTAACTTAGTAATTAAACAATGGATAATGTTAGTGTAACAAGGTGTACGGCAATGATAGCAAACAGCGATAGATTTAAAGGAACAGTTCATCCAAAAAAGTGGAAATTCTGTCATTTACTCACCTTCAAGTTGTTCCAAATCTGTATAAATGTCTTTGTTCTGTTGAACACAAAATGAGATATTTTGAAGAATGTAGGAAAGCAAACAATTCTGGGGCACTTTTGACTTCCATTGAAATTGTTCCTACTGTGGTAGTCAATGATGGCCAAGAACTGTTTGGTTACAAGCATTGGAAAAAACAGGTTTGGAACAACTCGAGGGGGAGTAAATGATGACAGAATTTTTATTTTTGGGTGAAGTGTCGCTTTAAAGAATTAGAGCCTTCTTAAAAATGACATGATTCAGTGCGGGTAGTTTTCACGAGCCAATCAATTCCCGATTGAGAAAATCATGTCACGGCCCACATTTTATTTCTGTTTTTCAAGAACATGTCGCATTACAGCTAAAACAGTTTGCGAACAATGTTTTGTTTTGACTGTTTTGGGTAGAATCACAAAATCAGAGAATTTCACTTAGACAAATCTCAAAGCAGAGCGCTCACTCCTGTAACAAACATTGATTCACAAACACACATGTTCAAGACTTTATAAAAAGTAAATCATTTTTCATGACTGTTCTCGGAAACAGAATCTGAGTTTAAGTCAAGGGGCATCACAGCACCGTCACAGGTTTATACATCTATGGTAGTGATCTGTAACTACAGAATTAAATTAAAATGTGCAAGACATTAAAATACACAATCATTTCAACAATATTTATCCCAGTGTCTTTAACAAGACCAAATCAGTTGTTCACACTCAAAGCAAAAATGATACACAACACAATGACCACTGTTACAAAGAATCAAAGAGCTGCTGTAAAACAAAGATTAAACAGTATAAAAAAGAATTGTGTTGGAATTATTTAAAATGATAAAAAGTGTAATGCTCAGATAAAGTAATTTCAGTGTTACAGTAACTTTAACATAATACATCATGTATAGAATATACTGAGGGATATCAGATGATTGGACTGATGTTAACATCGTGAGATCTGCTTGAATGTTTGTATTTTTAAGCATTTCATAATGTGAATCTGAAATCAATCGGTTCTGTGCCAGTGGGTCCACAATTATCAATCTTAAGAGTTAAGCCATGTTCATACCAAGAAAAATAACTACAACCACACCAATGGCTGATAATAAAGCTTGTGCGCTGCAGTTTGATCCATTTAAATAGATTTTGATTGTTTGTCAGTGGGGTTTTTTTAGCTGGAAAAATCACTCTGCAATTGATCACATCGGTAATGTTCATCTGTATCTTTAAAGTTATAGCTGTGGTGCTATTTTAATCATTTGTTTTAGTTATAACCATCATTTTGGGTGTGAAAGGGCCTTCAGTCTTTTCTCAGCACTGATCAGAATATTGATTTGTGAGTATATGTGTGTGTTGAATCGCATGTCCACGTCCACTGGAGGTTTTTATTTTTCCTTAGCCTTGATCATTAGTGGTGGTTTGACCAGTCCAAACTGATCTGAGACCAGTACTTGAGACAATTCTCAAACAGCGTCACGACTGTCATTTCACATTGAAATAGATAAAATCATCCACGCCTGTAAGCCCTGGTACTTTCAGGATTCGCTTCTTTGTAAATATATTCTTACAGTAAGATATACAAACTATATTCAATCAAGCAAGTTTTAAAGACAGAATTTACCAACAGTGAGAATTTATACGATTTAGGTATTTGGCAATGTTGTCAAACACAATGTAGAGGAACTTCATGTACTGTAGTACCAAAAATAACGGATGCCTTTATTTTTTCTTTTGGATTCAGTAGTTGCGCATGAAGATGTACATTTTTGAATGATTTGTGTAATATACATGTATATTTGAATATATATGTACATTAACATATATTTAGTATTGCTCTTATTGTCCAACATGATGTGACCAGTCTAACTTAAGCCAGATGGATTTCTGAGTGTGAGTGTGTGTGTATGTTTGTGTGATTAAATGTGAACTTTCATACAAGACAATGGGAGAGAGAAATCCGTTTCACTGGGGCCTTGTGCCGTTCCAGAAATTATTTCCGGGTTGAGGTGGGAAATATCCTAAATCCGAGGTGTCTCGAATGCAGCAGTAGTCACATGGTTACGGAGTCATGTTCCTTCACATTTCCAACCTGAACATGAAAGGCTTCTGATTCCTTTGCAAATCGCTGTCAGTGCGGACGCATCACATCATATGACACAACAAATCTGAACACTTCAGTTGTAAGCAACAAAACCGTATACGCTGCGAGCACACAAAGTCGATACGTTAACAAAATCGCTTGCAGTGTAAATGACTTTGTTGTGGCGTTTTAACATGTTACATCATTATCTTGCGATATACACCGTGTTCCCGTTACAGCATATTCATCCCGTCTTTCAAGTGAACAAGGCTGCACAGGGCAGATGGGACTTTTACAAACATGTAACGGATTGGAGAGACTCTGACCTAGAGCTGCTCATGTTTACATTGATTTCTTTAAGGTGCCAAATGAATCTACAGTAGCCTTCTGAAAGTCTCAAAACAACTAAAGGACAGTTGTGCAAGCGTGTGAATGCAAGATGAGTCTGTGTCAATGACTGACAATGACAATGTTTCCATCATCTGTATTACGTGTTTATTCTGCATCGCACCACACCACCAAATTGTCACAATTTCATATTTTTAAGAAATTACTTTTTTGTTTTAACAACTGTGCATATCACATGCCAGCCTCAAGTTCACACACTGTAAACTCACATTTATTTACATTCTCTCCGGTTGCTCTGTGAGATTCTCTCGTAGTATCATAATACAGCACAGCGCCATTATACAGCAAACTCGTGGACTTCTAAGTACACTTATTTATTGACATTAGCATTATATTTTGTATTAAAATAAACCGAGTTATGTTTTAAAAAGCATGTTTGCTGGGCCGTTTGTTTGTTTGTGGCCATTACTGCGTAACCTCTCCTCGACTCTTGGGTGCCAATGGCAGGGCGCCCTCTTCAGGTTGTGGTTGGGATGGACTTGCGGTCCCTTATTAACAAACCAGGCCAGCTCATTACCAGTATTCAAATAAATATTTTAAAAAGAAGATATGATTATAATAATAAAGACAATTGTGCTATTATTCATTCGCAGCTTTCCAAGAGATTTACTGTGACCTCCAAAAAGGACTTTGATACTATGCCAGCACTTCACATATAAATGTGCTTTGAAGAGTGGCATAAAAGACATCAACCCAGGGTCACAAATGTTACTGACATGGGATTCTTTAGGGATAGTTCACCCAAAAATTTAAATTCTGTCAACAAGTGTGGAACCCATTGACTTGCATTGGTTTTGTGCCCGTACAGTAGAAGTGAATGGGTTGGGTACCACCGTTGTTTGGTTACCAACATTCATTAAAATATCTTCTTTTGTGTTCTGCAGAAGAAAGTCATACAGTTTTGAAATGATGCCAAGTATGAATAGCCTAAGATGGTAATATGATCAACTGTCTCTTTAAATAGCATTTACTCTAAGCTTGACTCCCTTCTCCACATCTGGTTTTGGTTTTAGGAAGTTGTCAAATGCTTTTGGTATATTTTCGGTTGCTTAATACTATTGCGTTTTAAATACAAAAGTGTGATTCTTTTTTGGCTCCTTAAAGGGATAGTTCACCTGAAAATGAAAATTCTGTCATCATTTTGTCACCAACATGTCATTCAAAACCTGAATATGAGTGCAGAATACAAAAGAAGATATTTTGAAGAATGTCAGTATCAATACAACATAGGACTCCATTAACTTCCATTGGATGGACACAAAAATTATGATTTTTTATTTTTGGGGTAGACTATCTCTTTAATTTCACATTAAGTCATGAATGTCACATTGGTTAAGAGCTTACCATGTCTTATTAAGTATTGAGTTGATAAACTTTCAACAGCCGGTCTAACCCTGACTTTATACCCAAGCCGATGTGACTGTCGAGGGCTTTAACGCCGGATGAGTTTAAAACTCTTTCTCAGGCTTTATCATTCTCATTGGCAGCACGCATGGAAATATGATCATATTGCCAAAACAAACATGGGTACCCTATACCCGCTGCCTTTCCTGTGTAGGTGACCGCTGACTGAAATGACTGAATGTAACTGCATGTATCAGCATCTGATGACTACCATTTAAACATCTGTGTGTTGCATAAACTTCAAATGTATGACTAAAAAAAAAAAGGCTAAAACTGCGAGAAGGAAATACCGATACAGAAAGACATTTCATTCCTCCCCCTTCAAGTTCCACAAACATTCCTTCAGTCAAACATGAGGCTCAGTTAACATTGACATTCCAAGTTGGTGGTAGATGTTCGCAGCGATAAGAGATGAACAGAGATTATTAACTTATGGAAACAGGAATATCGCAATAAAAGGGATCAGTTACATCATAAATGAGGAAAAAAGACCCTTTACTAGACCAATAAACATGAGAAACTTCTCATAAGATGTTCGCATAATATGTGACAGTTGCTAGAAAGCGACTCCTAGGGCTTGCTCTTTAAAACTTTGCGTAGACTTCATGCTTCTTATAAATCCTAACGATTAGCAAAATATAAAATAAGCAAGCATTCTAAAATTATAAATACAAAATAATTAACATAGCTCACACTATACAGTACACAGTACACTTGTAATCCGCTGTCTTTTTGTCATAGCTCTGTACACAAGACCTATATGGTCAAACGGCTGTTGCAAGCAACCGCAATAAAAGTTAAATTGACAATTTTTCATCATTTATATCTTGCAGTTTCAAACCTGTATGTTTTTCTTTCTTCTGCAGAACACAAAAGCAGGTATTTTGAAGAATGTTGGTAACCAAACAACATTGACCCCCAAAGAGTACCTCAGAGATGACGTAGGCTAACCCGGAAGTTAGCGCTGCGCTGGTTCCCTCGACCCGGAAGCCTATTTATGACCCTGGACAACAAAACCAGTCTTATGGGTCAATTTTTCAAAATTGAGATTTTTACATAATCTGAAAGCTGAATAAATAAACTTTCTATAGATATAAGAGTTGTTAGAATAGGACAATATCTGACTGAGATACAACCGTTTAAAACTCTGGAATCTGAGAGCGCAAAAAAATCAAAATATTGAGAAAATTGCCTTTGAAGTTGTTAATCAGGGGCACTGTGGCAGACCATCCACTCACAAAAATAAAGTTTTTATATATTTAAGGTAGGAAATTTACAAAATATCTTCATGGAACATGATCTTTACTTAATATCCTAATGATTTTTGGCATAAAAGAAAAATCGATAATTTTGACCCACACAATGTATTTTTGTCTTTTACTAAAAATGTTCCCGTGCAACTTAAGACTGGTTTTGTGATCCAGGGTCACATTTATTTTCCCATAGACTTAGAAGATTGCAAAAAAAATAAGTCTGTGATAGAAAAAAACGTGTAAACATCATGAACATTTGTTAATCAAGATAATCTTTACAGATTAACACAAGATTTGCTATTTTTGAAGCCTAAATACAATACGCAGAAGTAAAAAGCTAACATGAGGCTATAAACAGACTACACTATGGTCACTCGATATCAACATCACCACCACCAAGCCTTTTCTTTTCAAACTTTATTAACAACGTGTTCCCTGGTAATAACTACGTGAATGAATCCCCAACGATGTTTGTAGAGATTTGTGCCCGTGTTGCAAAATTTGTGAGATTCATATGCGAGATGACGACTAACGTCCCTGCCTAACCACAGACCTCATTTCAGGAGATTTACCAAAAACCCATTCAAAAAACCTATAGACTTTGGGGCGATGGAACCGGAAGTGCTAAAATGCTTTTACCATGCCAGATTTTGAAGGATTTGAGGGTAAATAAATAATGACAGAATTATTATTTTTGAGTGAACTATCCCTTTAACACAAGCTGTGGTGTCCAAGGCATTAGGAAATGCTTTTAAAATGAATGGGCACTGATAAAACATTTATAAAAGCAATATTACCTAAAAAATGAATTTAATCAGATTCTAATTCTGTCTTTAGATAGAGAACGGTGCTTTTAAGATCGAAATGGCACATAGCAGCAGCAACTTAGGCAGAACATTTTAGACAGCTATCATAAAATGTGATCTTGTATCAGAACCACTCTACTTTCTTTTAAAAGTATGTTATAGATCTCCTTGATATCTTTAATAGTCTTTACCTGAATGTCTTGGCTTAGTGGTTTGTTCCCTGGATGCCTTGAAACATTTCCAACCGTTGAACACTCATTTATTAAAAATCACAAGCACAATACGAATCCTCTAATACCCATGACTGGGGCCATTTTGACAGCTTCTTTATACGAAAACGGTGGTATATAGCACATCGGTCACCCCAAAGAACCTCTGAAGAACCACTGAAGCACCAAGATATGGTGCTATATAGCACTAATAGTGGTTCCCCTATATGATTACGAGCAAAGAACCACTTTTAGTGCTATATTGCATCTTTTTTTTTTAGAGTGTAGGGTTGTAATTGTTAACATTAGTTAATTCATTAGCTAACATGAACTAACAATGAACAATAAGGTTCATGTTCATTTGAGCATCTACTAATACGTTTTTAAAATGAAAAGTTGTAACTGTTAACATTAGTTAGTACGCAATGAACTAACATGAACAGTTGCGCTGGCATTTAAATGAACATTAACAAGGATTAATACATGCTGAAAAACTATACAGCTCATTGTTAGATCATGTTCGCTAATGTATTTACTAATGTTAACTAATACAACCTCATGGTAAAGTGTTACTGCTCCAAGCAAACATCACCTGTGTCTTATGCAAATCACAAAGGCTCAATTCTATTCGTAGATTTTGAAAGGAAAGCATCCAAAAGATGTGAACCGTTATGAAAGCCCTCAAATTGAAAGAGACATCATCCCTATTATTAACATCACCTGCGAAGTGCCTTTAATACATAACAAATTATGTCATTGGAACACAGTTGTTCACCCACTCCAACTACTGGCTTATTGGTCTGTCAAGTGAAAAAAATCGAATGTACTGGTCAAATGCACTCACTAGAACGACTTAAAGGAATAGTTACAGTATATCAATTACTCACCCTCCTGGTATTCTAAAATCATTTTCTTGCATGAAACACAAATAGAGAAACACTTTGAAATGTCCGATTTTGTGATCCAAAAAGTACACGTTGAGAACAGCATAAAGCTGAAGAAAAAGTGCATTTTTATTGTTGGTTGAACAATTTATTTAACTTTAGAAATGTTGCTGGGTCTTGTAAGTTACTGTTGGATAACATAAACGTGTCAATTCTGTTAAACTAACATAATGATTTGGACTGAAAAGGAAAAAAAGAAAAAAGAACTCGAATCACAAACTATTTTAGCCAAATTTACTGTGACAAAACATCGGACTTATTCATATAATACATATGAACCATCATTCATGTACTATTCAAATTAGCTCCACGTCTAGCAGTCTAAAGGAAGTCAATCGTTTTCTTCAAATACTAACTGTTAATCTTTTAGACTTTCTAAACTCCGGAAACACAACCAATCTAGATTTGGTTAAATAAATCATTTGTGAAATGCATAAACTGCATATACATATATGAAAAGCACATGTTCAAAAAAACTTGTATATTTACAATAACTTGGCACTCATAGAGCAGAAAGGCACAAGAGCGATATTAAAGGCAGAAAGCAGGATTCATCGAGCCAGCTCACTTTCTAAATCTATGTCATCGGCAGTCCGTGAATGATAATGCTGTTACACCAGTACAAAAGAAAAAGAAATACAGAAAGACCTCTTTTTTGAAGTAGCAACACTCACATGATATATATATATTACAAGGCGATGATAATGAAATGTATAAAAAAAGACATCATTTTTTCCTCAAAAGAAAAGTATTTTCTTACATGATTGACTATTAGGTCATTCTTCATAAGAAGAATCCTGGTCTCTTTCGTCTTAACAAAACTGAAGAAAAACAAGGGAAGACAAAACATATACATATTAAATAGATGTATAAATATTAATATAAATTAATAATAAGAATTAAGCAAGCGTCTGTTATTTTAAGATAAAATCAATTTCCTTCAAGCAAAATTACATTCTATATATGATCATCTGGGGCTAGTTGTCACAAAATATGTGAATATTAAGCGATACATTTCTGAAGTTCCTGACTACAAAAAAGTTTAATATTTTATATTTTTACTGTTAGATTTCCCAATTTATTTAATACATATAGACTGGGAAATTTTGTCTATATATATATATATATAAAGAAATACAAACATTTAAGTATGAATTTGTGACTCTTAGGCCCGGTTTCATAGACAAGGCTTAGCCTAAACCAGGACTATGCCTTAGTTAATTTAGGCTATTTAAGTCGCTTTTATTAAAATGCCTTAGAAAAAAAACATTACTGATGTGCATCTTGAGACAAAACAATGTCACTGACATATTTTAAGATATGTCAGGTCAAGTTATTTTCAGTTGAGACAGCTCAAAATAAATTTTAGTCTGGGACTAGTCTTAAACCTTGTCTGTGAAACCGGGCCTTAGTTACTGAGATTACCCTTGTGACAACTAACATCAGTCTTCCCTTGTGCATGTGTATTTTGTTTCAATAAATCATAAATGCACAGTTTTCTAATTGTCATTACTTGCAGTATATGGTCTTTCCTGCGAGTGAACTTTACTGGTACTGGTGTGATATGCAACTATAGTGAGTAAATACTGCCATCGTGAGGCTGCATTGCAATATAGCAACACATTGTCAACGGATTGTGAATGGACACATGGATTCCAGTCTCATCCGTTACTCGGAATACACAACTCAACCAATGGCTTTTGCACTGCCTGTGTGTGTTTGTGTGTGTGTAAATATACAAACATTCTTACTTTCCACCGGTTTCCACACTCGTTGCACAGCACGAAGGTGGTCATAGGTTCATCAGCGCTGCGTGTCTGGACCTGCATAGACATCCTGCATTACATTCCTGTGCGTTTCATGCGTCAATGCAATATAAACTCTCTTTCACTCAAGACAATACGAGGTCATCGCATGAGCACGTCGAGGACGGTAGGTGTAGTGTGGATGTATTTGTGTTTCGGGTGAACTGCAGTGTAAATGTGTTATACAACAGTCGTAATTGCTGACGAGATGTCGTAACATCATACCTGAGTGTCGTAACATCATACCTGAGTATAGGTGCAGTTCTTTCCCTTGCACTTGCCACAGACAAACATATCCGTCTCTGTGCCGCCCACTTTGGAGAGCTGGTGCTCTCGAATGGACTCCTTCGTCAGAGCTTTTCTGATCTCTTTTAGCTCTGCACTCGCCATCTCCTGCCACGAACGACAAAAAACAAACATCTCACATTCGGCACTACTGTACTGTATAAACCAACTCGGAGCAAATCAATTCATAAAGTACTAACTCTGATCACATACTTCTGCTGTCATGTTGGCGATGCGGTCCGGTGGGATGTTGCCACATAGAACGTTTCGGCGCAAGTCTGGGTTTTTCTGGTCCTTGAGGTTGGAGATGCGACTCCTCAGTCTGGACTTATACTTCATGTCGGTGGATTTGAACTCCTGGTAGATATGTGAATCATGCAGTCTCCAGTCAAGGAAATATAATGTTGACTGTGAACCAGCCATCACATCTTTGAAACATGGACTATGTTGAGAGAGAATGCAAATTTCTTGCAACTCAAACAGGATTAATGACAATTTTTTTAAGGGGCTTTCAACGATTTCATAGTTCCTAACCAGGAGAACAGGAACTACCAGCGAGTGTATGCTGAATGGGTGAACGCATGCCATAGAACATCATTTTAAAATGTAGGTTCCTATGATTATTCAGGCATAAAAACAAAAATTTATATGGGTAAAATTTGGAAATTTCTATGGGGAAGTGAACACATGAACAGCATCCCCAGAGCTGCGGTGAGACTTCACGAGCATTTTGCTGTTTCATTTGACAAAAGCTACTGTTTAACACACAGCTAAGAGGACTTTGGGGCGACTCGTCAAAATAAAAAAAACTCCTGTTAACTTGAACAAATATGACACACCCACGTGAAAAAAACTGTAGTGTACTATATTATTTACTTGAGTAAATTGCACTAAATTTACCTGTAAATTACTTTTTAAAAAATACTACAATTTTAGTACACTTAAAAAAAGAAATGAAAGCAATAACAGGAAATTTACTGATAAGGTACAGGTTTATATTACAGATAGTTGCACATTATGCCTTATTTTATGGACAGTTTTCTGTAAGGTGCAAAACCACTGTGGTATATCATCTTCTATGCTATAGTATACGCAAGTATTTTTTATAAATATAAATATTTTACTACTGTATATTAAAAAAACGCGGAATTCAAAAAATTTAAGCAGAAAAAATACATTTGGGAAAAAATAAAACGGCCTTTAGGGCTCTAAAAATGATACAAGACATAAACATTCAAAAAACTAACACAGCTAGTACGTTTCTAAGATCTCTGCTAAAGATCTGGAAATCTGAAAAACATCTGCTGTATAAAAACATCTGATAAACATCTTAGAAAGGGCAGTTTTACATCCATTCTAAATCATAAACATCTTATAGCCATCTTCTAGATGTCTACAGTATGTGACATCTGACAGCAGACATCTCAGAGATGCGTTGCAGATGAACAAACTATAAAATAAAATACATCTAACAGATGTAAAGGCAGACATCAAATAGACGTCTCCCAGAAGTATGTGTGCTATCAAGGAATGTAAACGCCATTTACCCGTTGCATGTTTTGTTTTTGCCAGCCTCTGGTATATGTCGCACTGCATGTTGTTGTGTATGAGATTTTGTCCATGACAGACAACAAACACAGCTCCGATCAAATCCAGTTGTTTTCGTTTTTTAAATACAGCACTGTCGAGTGGCTAACGTCACCTCAGAGGTCCTAACGCCAAAGCCTATGCAACCAGGAAAATGGCGCAAGGGAACATTTTATTTTATAGAGATCGTCCACGTTCCTATAACTACCCGGTGCAAAGCAGCTAAAGCATCAAAAGAACCGTGAAAGGGTTTTAGTCAGAGCAGTGCTAAGGTACAACGTTTTTCGTAACAGGAAGGATATAATCTTCAATCTGTGCTGCTAGGTGTTCACAGTCTACTCCAATTGTTTGGTAATCACCTGCATAAGAAGACACAAGTTTAAATCTGAGATGCCGAATATTTTCTGTTCCTTTGTTGCTTTTAAATGGACAACGTGTTCATCTCTTACCATCTGTCTGGAGTGCTGACACCAGCAGCACTTTGCATTTAGTCCGGACGCTGTCAGTCGTAACAGGCACAGGTGGAAAAGTGGTGAACTTGGGGTTTATCGGGGTGGTGGGAGTTTTCGGCGTCTCAGGTTTACTAAACAACATGAAAGTGTAACAATATAACACTTTTCTACTGACAGTTTCAAGGCAACAACATCAACAAACATTTCTGCGCATGAGCGCGTTCGTGGGCTTCCCTAATCCTCAGGTACACATTTTCAAATAATAGAGTGCCTGTAGATTATTTCTGATAACAACCAAAGAAATACTTTATTAAGTATTTAATAAAATAAACATACAACAAAATTCAACAAATCGTTTATTTATTACAATCATTATACAATAAAATAATAATGTAAATGAATATTAACATAAATAAAATAAAATAGTTATATTATTAGACACTAGCCAGACCGATAAACACAGACCGCAAGTTAATTGCAGTCCAGTTCAGATAAAACGGTCTATAACGGCCATTACGAATCGTTTAATGTTGTGATATGTTAATAGTAAGATCTCACACACCTAGTGTCACTGGATCCAGGAGAGTCTTTAGAAGAGGACGACTGGAGAGGAGATCCTACTTTTTTCTTCTCCTCCGATTTACCCTCAGAACCATCTGTATCAGAGACAAAATACTCAAGAGTCCAGCACATCAGATTCAAAGGCACAATGATAGATTAGAGAATAAACAGCGTACCCAGCAGTTTCTTCCAGGTCTTGATGAGTGATTTAGCCAAAGTCTGTACCTCCTCATCTGAGCTCTGTTTCCGCACCGCGTTCACTGACATCCCAATCCGGGTGGACTGAAGCGTACAGAGGGAAGCACATTTGAATAAAGCAAAAAACACATTTGTTTGAATGAAATGCAGTCAAATACATTTACATTTACAATAGTCAATTTTAATCTTGTGACACAGTGACACTCATTTTAAAAATGTTGCATCTTTAGACTTCAGAGGAAATAAATGTGTAAATAAAAGGAAGGACTTTTACTTATAGGGAAAGTACACCCAAAAATAAAAATTCTGTCATCATTTACTCACCATCGAGTTGTTCCAAATCTGTATAAATTCTTTGTTCTGATGGACACAGAGAAAGATATTTGGAAGAATGCGTGTAACCAAACAGTTCTTGGCCATCGTTGACTACCATAGTAGGAAAAATTACAATTATAGTCCAAGGTGCCCCAGAACTAGGGTTGGGAATCGTTTCAATTTTATCGATTCCGATTCCAATTCTGATTCTGCTTATCGATTTCGATTCTTATCGATTCCCAGTTTCGATTCCACAGTTGAAGTAAAACATTTAGATATCGACCTGTATGGTCATTTAGCCTGCTTATTGACTTGTTTGCAAAATATATATATATATTTATGAGCACCGTTTTGTGTATATTTACACATAGAAACACACCTTTTCTGATTTATTACAATTTGTATTATCATAGTTGAACTACATCATGGTTAAACTGCAGTTACTATAATGCAACTATGGTTAATTTGTGATTCCTGTGCTTTAATGCAAATTCTATAGCTAAACTATGCTCACTATAGTAAAAAATATCGATCATTTTCATAAGGGCTTTTATTGAGATATCAGCAGATCATGCAACGCATGTACTTTTCTGAAAATATGCACACAGGAATTGATAAGAGGAATTCAAATTTTAATCTCAAGTATCCGATTCCTATTCCTTTCGATTCCGATCCGATTCCTAGCCTTTCGATTCCGATTCCAAATTGGAATTGATTTTCGATTCCCAACCCTACCCAGAACTGTTTGAAACTGAAACTGAACTGTTCTTATTTCAAACTGTTCTTATTTCAAACAGTTCTGGGGCACCTTGGACTATAATTGTAATTTTTCCTACTATGGTAGTCAACGATGGCCAAGAACTGTTTGGTTACACGCATTCTTACAAATATCTTTCTCTGTGTCCATCAGAACAAAGAATTTATACAGATTTGAACCAACTTGTGGATAAGTAAATGAAGACAGAATTTTCATTTTCGGGTAAACTGTTCCTTTAATAAATGTGCAAACCCCCGACAGCAACCAGAAGTGTCTTAACCTTACCACTTTTGTAGGGTTTTGAACCTGCTCCCTTTGGTTTACCATCTTTGCATATACTTTATCCTTAAAATGTGCCTGGTGCGCATGTTTTCAGGTTAAAATGACTTTGTGATATCTGCATGGAACTCTGTGCAAGCATGTTTCAATGCCTAGTCATCAGGGCATCTTTAACCACTACACAACCCACAACACTGAGCTCAACAGGATCACTAGTTGTTCATCTGCTATGCATTTTGATGCAAATATGTATCTTTTGATTTTTATGCATGACCCTGTAGTTAGTTCCTGTAAATAGTTAAAATCAATAAAAATAAAGACATTTCTTAGTTTAGTTATTTCTAAAAATATATAAATCTTTCTACTTATGTCAAGCGCTAGAATATTTTTTTATTTAGAAATATAAGAAAAGTGTGAGTGCCTTAAAATGTGCTTAATGGGGAGCCTTAAAGTCAAAAAGGTTGACATCTACTGATCTAAACTGAGCAGTTTCTTATCCACGTGAGCACCTGTAGGGTCTCCAAAGACATCGTCATGTTCTTCAGCTCTTGAAGCAGGTCAAGGGCGCCATCCTGCAAAACCCCCACAAAATCAGATCAATACACCAGCTTCAACACGCATCAAACGCCATGCTTTTAACATGTAGGTTTTTAAGTATGGCATATTTGACGTTAACAACTGCGCATCTGTTGCGTTTTGGGTATGAAACGGGTAACGTTACAGACTCGTGTGTGAAGTGTTAAATCCCGCTTTTGTTTGCGCTGGAGAAATTTGGAGAACAACCAGCTGCCAACTCATCAAAGCACACAAACACGAGGGTAAAAGTCCCCACATGTGACAGTGTATGAAGACTGAGCAGTTCAAAACAGGTGATAATCCGACTAAAAACGCGCGTGGGACCATATTGATCTGCCTCGCGCTTGTACATTTTGGTTAATATTAAAGTCTTGCAGTAAGTTTAAACCCTCAGCAGGTTGTCACTAAAGCATCTGCTTTAAAAGAGAAAAAGGCATCGTTTTTAAAAATAGCATTGCCGGTCCAGGCATCTAATGCTGATGGGACACGCGCACGAGAGTTGTGAAACAGACACATTCATGCATCTCGGGAAATTTCCTCCACAACTGTTCTCTTTTAACGTTACCTGCTTTTCAGATGCTACAGGAAATCTGTCACACTTACTGTGTTTTTCTTGTGCACCATTTTGTCCAGCTTTTTAGCGATGCGCTCCACTTCTTGGTCCTTCACCATGTTTAAAGGTTTGCGGTTGTTAGATGGCGCTTACGCTCGTGCCTCCATTTATGTGTGAAAATGCGCCTATCTGTGTCTCTTTTAGTGGCCGTATGAGAGGAATCCACTGCCTTTCTCAGGGCTCTCCACTGTTGTGAAGCAGGGCTTATGGGAAGTGTAGTTCATACGGGCCGACGCAGAAAAAACGAGCACACAGATCAGGAGCGATATTTTTAAGTGTTCATCACAAGCACCGCTACGTCTTCGTGTTACATGTAGGTGCTGTCGTCTGGTAAGTGATTCAGGATTCATTGTGATTTTTATATGAGGGAAAATATAGCGAAACATCATGGCGTTCAGTCTATGAAACTTGAACTTGTGTGATGGGAGCCGGATTTTGCTATGCTGAGGCGGTGTGACATGGTTTCAGTTTAATAGGCGTGTAACGGGACGATTCAGTAGAGGGCGTCATTGTAACACATCTGAAACAGTTACACAGCGGCTCTAAAATACCACACCTATAGACACATTTACAGCAAGTTCTCCTCATGCATTAGCTAACAACACATAATATAGTGAAACAGCATGCATTTATTTCGCTTAATGTTAGTTAACACAACTAAAATTGATTGTTGGTGTTAGTTCACTGTGACTTCAATGTTAACCACGTTTAAGTGTGTATTTGTAAATGTTGATAGATAAAATGTTGAACTATTAAATGGTGTATGGTTGTGTTGTGTTGTGTTAATGTATGTTAACTAAAATAGTTAACAAATGGAAGTGTTACTAAAAAGCACACAGTGTTAGGGCTGCACAATATATCGAAATATCGCAAATGTGCGTTTCACAGTATGCACATTGCAATGGTTTGCAATAGATAAATATGAATAATTCCAAAAGTTATGTTTAATCAAACATTCAAGTTGATGCAGATAGCAGAGCGACTGTGTCTGATGTGTGAATGATCAATAATTAGAAAGAATGTGAAACATGTATGCTGTATAATTTTCAGTTTTTAAATATATTTTAATATAGTTTAAGTTGACTTTAATTCAGTTCAATTCAATTCAAAAAGCTTTATTGTCTATCCCAAGTAGGGTAGAAAATTGTCTTTAGACAAACGGCTCAAACACACAAAAGATTACAAATAATCATCACAACAACACTTCACATGATTACATAAACCACTTCACAATAATAATACATTAAAAAATCATTTTAAGATCCTATTTAAAATACCAATTGCAGTTGGGATAAAGGTCTTTTTATACATGGCCCTTTTCGCTAGAGGCACTTTATACCGTCTGCCTGAGGGAAGTAACTGAAAGTAACTGCTTTAAGCGTTATCATGTCGCATTATTTAGCAACTTATATCACATTTTTCTTAAATGTAGCACTGCCTATTATAGCTTACCATCATGTCAAAACAATAAAAAAGAGGAAAAAGTTGCTTAAATGTAAATGAATGAGCTTAATACCGAATGAACTATGTTGGAGTCGCATGACCAGATTTATCTTAAACCCTATTCTATCCATATGCTGTATCAAATCCCAGATAAAAACATGTACAGTAGACACAAAAAGGTCAGAGTGATACGGGCATCTTTTTCCTTAATCTCGAGAGTGTCAGAAGTGAGTGAAACACAATGTAGGAGTGTAGTTTTATCCTAAAATCATTTTTTAAAAATCTGCAAATATGAGTATTTTTCTAGCTGTACAGTCCTTTTAATGGATTACATTGAAAAACACCGCAACATGCCCCATGACAATAAGACAAGACAACATGCTGTTTTTCCCAGTCAGATACCTGACCACAATTGACCCATAATGCCCCACTGAATCCAAGTTCACACATTCACTATGTACACATACAGAAGGTAAAGCCTCTATATGAGTAAAGATGACAGCATGGCATGTTTCACAACTGAGGAAACCCCACCTCAGCTACAGTATGATGGAGAGGGGAGGGGGGAGTCCCTGAGATGGCCAGCTCAGGTCTCACTCAGTGGAGCAGGAAACCCGGTCTTCATCACCCTGCTGAGGTCATCTCTGATTATAACTGGACCGGGTTAAGCCAGCCCGACAGGCTCGCTGGAACATGCCCTGTTCCTGTCATACAATCACTATTCAGAGAGACACAGGCGGTGCCATTCTTACTTTGGGCTTTTGTGTGTTTCAGAAATGTGCTGATTGACATGAAAACGAAGTGCGTGTGATGTGATTTATTTCACAGGGTTTATCAGTGTGAGACTGCTGCCCTGCATTAATCTGTCATTACCAGATATTGTGTTGAACTGCTCGTAAATAACAAATTACTGTTATATGTGACCCAGCTAAAGTCCTTTTTTGTGTTTTCTACATTAAATCATCCCACATAATGTAAAGAACATTCTGTGAAAATATAACCTTGATTTCTTTAATATTGATGGGATGATGCCATTTCCAAAATTGAAATCGCGGTGAAATTAATGGTTGAAATCAAACTTCATAATTACATTTTTTCAATTCTTTTTTTTTTTTTTCAAGGGAAACAAGACTTTTTGGTAATGTAAGATAATAGATGACAGTTAAAGGATCAAAATACCTCATCCTGACACACTAGAAAAAAATCTTCTTACTCTGTATGTTTGTATTGTTTTCCAGTAGAGATAAGATTCTTAGATCAAGATGTATTTACGTGAGAAGCAATAAGACATTAAGTCTTGTTTTCTGGGGATTTGCGATAGTAAATTTATGCTGAAAACAATAAAAAACATTTGCCATTGGAGTAAGAAAAAATATCCTTGCTTTCCATTTGAATTAAAGGTGGGGTGGTTGATTTGGAAAGGTGCTAACTTTAGCCTGCTAGCACTGAAATTATAATCCCACCCTCTATGCGATTCGTCGTCCAAAGCCACACCTCCTCCAAACACATGAATGTATTTTGTAAATCCATGTAGCGAATTACAAACCAAATCCATTAAATTCTTCTCGAAGCATGTACATACCTGTCCAAAAGAAAGAGAGCAACCATCGTCTTTCAGACCCTTTGTGTGTCGGGGCTGTCTCCATCGTGTAAAAGATGAACCGATGTTAATTCGAGTTTTTCCTCTTTCATGATCCAGACGTTTTTTCGTCACTGCTTTTTCAAAAACTAACTTTCGTTTTGTAGACTTACTTGTTGTCGGTTCCGCAGGAAAGTTTGATTGTTGCTGATTGTCCGCCATTCTCCCTACATTGACACAGCGGACGTGAGCGTGCTGCGGTGCTGATGATGTCTGCGTGAACAGGGTGCGCAGTGGTATGCAACATACGTTGGCTGAAAATGTACACATGACCAGTCACAGCGTTCAGCCAGAACGTTTTGATTGGGCGAACGTTTTTTGGTACTACGCCTTTCACAGACGATATACAATTATAAAAATATTATTTGATCACTATACTTCTTGATTGCTTTCAGCATGTAAAGAGATTTCCAACCAACATGACAAAAAAAAATTCTGGACAGGATCACCCATCCTGCCTTTAAATGTATTGTTCTTACCCATTAGCAGATTTTTTTCACACAAAAAGTTACTTAATTTTGACAAATCTTTCAGAAAAAGCTTTAATATATCTAAAAAATGCTAGGTTATTTTCAACCCAGTGTTGGGTCAAAAATGACCGAACCCAACCGTTAGGTGATAAATCAACATGGTTGTTTTAACTCATTGTTGAGTCAAATATAAACATTTTCTGGGTTAATTTGCTTCTCAAATCTTATATAAAATGTTTAGATATTTGTACTGAAAACAAGACAAAGATTTTAGAAATGTTAGAAATTAAAAGAAATGTCTAATTTCTTTGTATGGTTGTACCAAGAACATGTCTATTTTTGAACAGACTGTATTATGTAGACCAATTACTGTAAGTACTTTAGGACTGTCAGATGGATGGAATAGTGTATATAAAACCTCCTTTCCAGAATCCCTGTTCTTTTTCATAACATCAAGGGTACACATTTGTTTAGCTCTGCTGTTCACATACAAGGGAACAGGGCTGTGTTTGAGCAAGCGAAAGAGAGAGAGAGATGGTAACATCTCATGCAGGCAATATCATGTGTGCTGAGTTTAAACAGATCACTCTGTCAATAAGCACGTTAAAATTGAAGTCAGATGCCGACCACTTCTAGTCCTAAACCTACATCTTTAATCACAGAGGATATTCAACATCGCTCGAGTGAGTGCGACCTGTCCGATGCATTCTGAAAGCGTATAATACAAACAGTTTTGGCAAAGACAAACAGGGATTGCGTACTCTTTTGTTAATGTAAGCAAGTTGGTATGTGTTTATTACGGACGAATGATGCAAGATCACCCTGGCGAGGTCGTGCACGAAATATCTCCGGCACCAGCTCTGACAAAAGCTCGATGCGATAATTTGGACACAGCGTATCTGCTTGACCTCAAAGTGAGCTGGTCGTGTTTATTTAGCTCACTGTTGCGTGTCCCCCGATTCTCTTCCTCCCTGCAGTGCTTTTCGTTGTCGTCACCTAACCGTGTTCTCACATTACCTTTGTAACAAATGGATTTTTCTCTGGCCGTCCCCAAAAAGATAACAAACTTATACTGTGCCATATTTAATGTCTAGAGTAATTTTTCACTGTGTTTTTTACTATCTGGCAGTCCCTCGTTCGGCGAGATACCGTAAAACATGTGAGCCCGGTCGAGGCAAATGATGAGTTACATAAAATCTTAGGGAGAGAGGGACTGAACATCATCCAACATCTTATTAGAGACAAAGAGGCTTTCTCCTTTTCTCTGTCAAGGGTCCTTTCTGTCTAAAAGGAAAGTGCATGCTCTTGATTTCTAACACATGTAGGCTATGGGAGCACATAAAACAGTGTCGGTAGAAGTGTACGAGCGGCCTCAGGCATGCTCTTTATGTCCTGGTAAAGACATTCAGGTCAACAGTGATCTGCAGAGAACATAATCTAAACTCTCTTGTTCTGCTTTGGTTGGTTTCAGCAATAAATACAGTCAGGGCAATGTTAACATTATTAGTGTTCATGTAACATGCATTGAGTTTGCATAACAAAAGTCATGGGTTTGATTTTCAGCGAACACACATACTGATAAAAAATGTATACCTCGAATGCACTGTATAGGTTGCTGTGGGTAAAAGCATCTGCCAAATGCAGAAACGTTATGTGCTTATTTTGACTGTTGACACTTTTCATTGTTATGCAAGATCTGGAAACATAGACTGAAACGGAGAAGTAGCATAAACAATGCAAGTGATGTAATGAGGTGGCTCATGTACTGTAATGTACTGTAAATTGCTTATATACTATATCATGATCTATCTAATCTCTCTCTCTTTTTCTCTCTCTCTCGCTCTATACAGTATATAGCATAGCTATACACATGCACATAGCAAGCATGTTTGGTAAAAATTGTATTGAAATATCAGCAAATCAGAAGCACATGAACACTTCTGAAAATCAGAAATGGAAAACAGGAATTGATAAGAGGAAATGAAATGTAACTTTTTTGATCAATTATCCGATTTCTAACCTTTCGATTCCAATTCCAGAATTGGAACTGATTTTCGATTTCCAACCCTATAGGGAGCTCTGGGTGGTTCTGTTATGCGTTTACTTTTAATATTCAAGGTTTGAGGCTTATTAGCTTAATGAAGAGCAATAGAAAAGTGATGCTTACTATTGTAAGGGCTGCTAATAAAATCCAACGTCCAATGACATCATTGTTTTCCCGGTTGGACTCACGACAGGGATTTTTTATTTCTCAACAGGAAGTACAATAATGCAGCCACACAATAAGCCATTAAACACATCACACACATACATCAGCGATCACAATTGACCCAGCACATTTTGTTAATCTCCTTTTATAAAAATGAAATCTTCACATTTCTTGTCATCTTTAACTTATTTATTTAACACTGTTAGCCTTAAAATCTCAAGACCTCAAACCCCACACTGAAAACACTGGTACTAGCTCCAAAGAATCCAACTGCCCCAATCCAGTAGCAAAACCACCCACATCCTCTCAGTTTAATATTTCATCTCCTTTCGACAGCCACGCTCCCCTCAAAATCCAACCTCAATCTCCACTCTTCCCATGCACAAACATGACACCTCCAAACCTTTTACAGACGCTTTTTAGAACCCATGTCCTAATGCTCAGTTAAGTTACAGAACACATCTTCCTCAGGCCCTTTTTATTTCAACACCTCACCCACACGTTTCTTCGCTCCACCGAACCTTCCGGCCTCCTTCTGATCATTCCCTCCCCACATGCCCAGCCTTGACCCCCTCCGTCAGGGGAATTGAACGCTTCCCCTCGGCCCGTCTCAGCAGGGTTACCGTGCTGCTGTGCTGCAGGGCTCTGTGTGGGAAGCCGTCAGCACTCTCACTCTCACACGCACCTCGCCGCTCTTCCCATTCAACGCTTCCTCCGGCTGCCCGCCTGCCATCGCGCTCACACATGCCTTTTTTGTTTTTTTGTTTAGCTCATTTGTTCTTTTTTCTTTTTTTCCATCTCCCTTTCCTTCTCCTCGGGGATTGACAGAAGAATAGAGGGACAGTAAACCCGAGGTGTGCGCATTTCCTCCGCTGCTGGAGCGCTGGCAGCATTTGTACTCTCTGTCACTCTCTCTGTTCTTCCTCCACCATCGTCTTCCTCATGTCCCGTGAGGTCTCCTGATACAGATCAGATCCAATTTCATACAGCTCCATTAGACATCCTTTGCTACATTATGAAGCTTATGTGAAGTATACAGTACAATGCATTATAATGGAGTTTTCACTGATAGACTGATATTCCTCAAATATTTTAGTTAGGGTTTGTAACCCTCAGAATTACACCTCTACAATTTTTTCAGCTTGAACCATTTAACATGCATCGTGTTTTAAAGTCACAATATGTGAGATTTTTGCATTCAAATATCCCAAAATTTAGCATTATGTTTATTTTATTCATTGTTTACTTATATTATCCCAAATGTTTCCAAAAATCTTTCCAGAGAATTTTGCAATTTTAACAAGTGTAACATCCTCTGCGTGAAGAAGGATGCATGTGGAGGCAGTTATCCTGGGTCTTCACTTTCATCTTTCAGTCATCTGGCTACACCTTTGTTATTGTTTCGTGACTTCAAGCAGCACAAATTACTTATTGTGCCTTTAAGGGGCAGACTTTGGGGCAGTCGTGGCCTAATGGTTAGAGAGTCAGACTCGTGACCAGAAGGTTGCCGGTTCGATTACCAGGGCCGGCGGGTAATGACTGAGGTGCCCTTGAGCAAGGCACCTTACCCCTACTTGCTCACCGGGATAGCTGCAGTGATCGCTGCCCACTGCTCCGGGTGTACGTGTGTTCACCACTTGCTGTGCGTGTGTTCACTACTCTCTGGATGGGGTAAATGCAGAGGTCACATTTCGGGTATGGGTCACCATATCTGACTAATAGGTCACTTTCACTTTTTTTCACTTCAAGTGTTCTGTTTATTTTGCTGTCATTTTTGCTTTGTAAGCAATTTAGGATTTGCGTTTAGGAAAAGTACAGTTGACTAATTTCACTATTTCAGAATTTAAAACATTAGCAAAATTATTATTCTGAATGTGCTGAAACATGACTCTAGATAATTACATTAATTTATGTGTTTGGTTTTGTTTTCATCTTCTTTAAATGAACAAAAGAAAATATATGATGTAAGATATATAATGCAGGATGGTTTAAAAATAAAATAACTTAAAATAAAATAAAATATGCATGATTGTATTTACAATGTTTTTATTATTTATTTTTATTACTTATTATTGATAAGAATGTGTATTAAAATTATTATGAATGTATTATACTATAGTATATGTACAAGCCTTATAGAAAATATGATCAAATTTCCTTATTTACCCAAAACAAATTCGTCTTAAAAACCCTCCTGATAACCTATATCAATTCTAGTTGCTGTGCCACGTCACGTTTGGTTCTTCGAAAGGTCACCGGCAAGGTAAACCTGTAATCCATCTCCTTTAAAATTGTTTTCATATTGTTTATGATCCGCTTCCAGCCCCATGCTGTTTTATTTTTACTTCGCTAAAGGCACTAAGTCTTTGCATTCATCTCCACCCATGCTGATCATCACCATAGAGATTCATCCATCAGCGTTTCTGGATTCACCAGCGAGAAGATCTGCTCTCAGGAATCTCAGCGTATGGGAACTCTCAGTTGTGTGTGAAGTATTTAGAATGATGGATCTCGTGATCTCACCGCGCTTTGATTCAGTCAGACTCTGGGAGGGATTTTCTAACGGACAGATGAGGCTGTGAGCGGGGCCCCGAGACGTGTGGCCGTTATATTTTTCGGTGTGCATGCACACATTGTCTCAGGTCTTGTGGCATGTCACTGTGGTATTGTATTTAAAAAGGACTCCTGGGAGTGTTTGCGTGTGTGTGTGTGTGTGTGTGTGTGCGTGCTGACTGGTTGGAGGCCATGATCTTAATTGGTTTTGAATATATTTGTACATATTTGTGTGTTCGCGTTATGGGGTGTGAAGGCCGAATTCATACTACAATCTGAGCAGACACTGTATACTCATTTACAGTATGTATATACATTCATATGTAATTTTTTTTAAGTTCATATGTGCAGCATACAGCATTTTTGCAATAGCCCTATACTTAAAACATCCTTTCTCACAGAATACATTGGGGCATAAATAAGCAATTTGTTTGCATTGTTTTTTTAATCTATGTATTGATAAACAAGAGTCTGGCTCTGTGATTGTTGCATCATTGCAAGTATTGTTTTTATTATTACAACACCATATAGACCACTTCACAAGATGTAAATACTGGTCCAGAAGCACTTCCGGTTTCATTTTTAGTTATTTTATTTTTAAGATCTAGATAGGGATTTATAGCGGCCACTAGCGGTGAGTTTGAGAATTGCAACCAATCTCTCAGTCCAAACACGACGGTGGCCACCACAGTACAAAAAGATGTCATCGGCTGAGACAGCGTGTCTTCTCATGTTGACGCAGGGAAGAGATCATTAGAATTTCTAATTAGCATTAGAAAGACTGTGAGGGATGTCTTATATTTATTACATACAATAAAGGGTCTGTGGATTTTAAGTGTAAAAAGAAGGATGAAAGTCAAGCAGGAGCTAGGACCGCGCGTTAATATTATAAAGACTTTCAATTTCCAGTAGAGATGTGTTAAGACCCGCGGTAATAAGGCTTTTAGCGGAGATACTCATAGATATGTATGGTGATAATGTTACTTTCCAGTGGAGAGAAAGATCGTCTAAAAATCAGAAGGTTGCTTTGATTCGGATCAGTATGTGAGTAACATTGGTTTTACTGTTTGTTAGAACCAAGATATGTTATTGATGTTGTAATATTAGCTGTGTAATGGAGCAGTTTTGAGCATCATTGTTTATCTGGAACCAGTGTGCTGTTATATATACTCGTGTCGTCTTCGCATATTTTATTCATTTGCATTATTATTTGCGTGGTCTAAGCATTTAATGCTTCCATTGCACAACACGTTTGAGGGCAGAGCTAGCTAACAGTAAATAGCAACGCTGTTAAAGGTGTTTGAACTGACAACAAGATAGCAGTTAGGAGTAAGTTAGTAGACGTTTTCCCCCCTTTGCAAAGTCAGGGACAACCGGACTAACTTACGTACCGCAGGGTAGAGGGAGAGGAAGAGGAAACGCGCTTTGCAGAGTTGTTTGTCCGTTTAGGGCTACAAAACATGGCGGCGAATTCAGTGTATGTAGGCCTGCTCTGTATGAAGATGGAAATAGCTAATTCTAAGGTAATACAAACATAACGGTTCATTACGTAAGGTCTTTATACACCTCTGAAGAAATAGTTTTGTATATTATATTGCATTTCTGTCAATAGATCCTCCTAAAAATCCCACATTGCTCCTTTAAATCTTACATGCATAATTAAAGATATTCTTTTAACATTTTGATTTGTTTATAAATGTTTTATGACTGTATTTTGTTCAAACGTTTGTGTAGTGTTACAAACTGAAACAGGAAGTTCTTCTGAACCAGCGATGGACCAGCATTGTTTACATCATCCAAAGTGGTCTATACAAAAAAGCATACAGAGTAGATTTAATGGATACTTCTTATTATTAGTTATTATTAGTTGGTTCTTTATTTTAAGTATACTAACAACAGCACACTTTAAAGTGAGGTCACTCTTAAATAATCTAGTTCACCCTAAAATAAATAATCGGTCATCATTTACTCACCCTCTTGATATTCAAACCTGTATGACTTTCTTTCCTCTGCAGAACACAAAAGAAGATATTTTGAAGAATGTTGTTAACTGGTCCGCATTCACTTGCATTGGTTTTGTGTCCATACAATAGAAGTGAATGGGAGCCAGTGCTGTTCGGTTACCAACTTTCTTCAAAATATCTTCTTTTGTGTTCTACGGAAGAAAGAAAGTCATAAAGGTTAGAAATGACAAGAGGGCGAGTAAATGATGACAGAATTTTCATTTTTGGGTGAACTATCACTTTAACAAACTTCTTTTTGTAAGCGTGTTCACTCCTGTTTAATGCGTTTTAAATGTTTATTCAAGAAATAATGCAATGAATTGTTTTTCAGCCTTGAACATTTAATATTTGTGATAGACATATAATAGATTTTTCTTTTTTTACAACAAAAACAAATCGCAAATTTTTTCATAAATTTTTCAATAAATTTGATTTGACAGACGTAAATGATAAATATTAATGTTATTTTGCAAGTATAATTGGGATAAAGTAAACATCTGTTAAGTATTTCTACAGCTTTTTTGGGGGGTGTAGTGATTTAAAAACGGAATAATGTTGTGGATAAACTGCGAACATTGGCTGAGTAACAAAACTGTGAACACCATAGAAGGGATAAACTCGTACACCCCCCCCCCAAAGTTTAAATAGGCACTCTCCTTAGCAGTTAAATATGTTGTTAATCATAAAGTAAATATCTGTACTTATAGTCCAGGGAAACAAATGCTATCCCATTCCATTCTCTCTCTCTTTCTGTGTCTCTCAGACGGACGCACATTCACAGCCATACCACCAGTGTCAGCACAATTCCCAGAAACTGCCCCATTCCTCCACCACCCTCTCAGGGCCTATACAGCAGCTTCGCTCTTCAGAGAAACTGCATGCTTGGCGCCAGGTCCGTGCTCGCACATAAACACCCGCACATATATAGATCTCAGTCAGATTAATGGTTTCTCTGAATACAGTACACACTTATTCACATTGGCTTCATTTCAGTCCCAGGTTTGTGTGTGTGTGTTTGTGGTGACCATGTGCTTTTTGTTTGTGAGTGTAACAGTAGTTTTACAATGCGAGTGTGTTTTTCCCCGCTGTGCCGGACTGCTGACTCAACAGTGTGCGCTGTCTCTGTGCTTTCAGGGACGCAAAGGCCCATGTGAGTGTGTGTGGCCCCTGTGCACTTTCTCTGCCCCTGAAGTCCCCGTGAACAAACAAGCCAACCATCGGCCAGCGCAGCAAATTCTCCAAACAGTGCATGACTAAGATTTTTATGGGTCCTCTCTATATTTAAAGCCTAATTTCACAAGCGTGTGTCTATAACTGTCGGCGTGTCGACATAGCTCTAGAACAGCATGAATGTGAGATCTATATTTAAAGCTAATTGTCGGGCAGACGCTATGTTTACCCCCTCTGGAGCCATGTGGCTTGTCTGTTACCAAACCAAATGTTTTCACACCAAATATACAGTACACACGCATGCACGCACACACACAGTTACACATTCTGTATTTTTAACCCCTTTTTCATAAAGTAATTTACACACAGTATCTGGTGTTAATGCACAGACAGAAAACATGTCATAAGACTGAAAGGTTTGACCGGAACCGATCCTCACAGACATTCATCAATCACATACACACACTCTCGAGTCACGCTGAGAACCCCCCCACTCTCCAGTATCAAACATTTTCCAAATAGCTGTGCAGACCACAGAATAGTTCCCCTCGTTTAGTGGCAAACATAAACATCAGAGACTCTCTCCTTTCTAAGACGGCTGCCGCATCCAAGGAAGATTTTCCAGCAGCCCTCCACAGCTCTACTTTCTCATTTTGGGGGACTGAATTATAGCGTTGACACCACATCGGCTAACGGAGTATCATCCAGAAGTCGCGGAGTCTCACTTCAGACTGTGATATCATTAGGTCTAGAAACTTAAATTAAAGCTTGTTATCAAAATAACACACACATAGAATGCCACCGTGGACTGAGTGACCTTGAAATTGACTGGTGATTTTACAAAAGTAAATATTAAGCGATATAAATAAACTTAAAAATTTTAACCATTACTAGTTGACTTGACCATACTGTAAATGCACTGAAAAGAATTCTACCCACTAAAATTAGTAATTTGATTGCCTTATTTGTATTTAACAAATTTAATTTGGAGTAAAATTGGTGGCAAAGTTTTAAATTACTTTAGATTGATTACTTCAGATTTACTTATGTAGTGACGAAAACAAACACAAAGAAAGAAAAGTTCATCAATAAAACGAATACTTAATACAAACAAAAACATAAATTCTGTCGCGGAATAATGATCGAAAATCATAAGGATTCAAAATGACTACAGGGACTGCGTAACAATAATCGTTACAAAACCTCATGACAGCGTTCAATACGATCAGCACTGCTAAAGCGACAGTAAAGAAACACAAAATTATCAAAGCAAGAACAGAACCTGAAACCAATCAGAACATTAAGTAGGACAACTTAATCTCCCTGAAAGCAGCAGCGTCGCTCGGGGCAGCCATTGGAAAACTGTTTTATCAAACACCACATTAAGACATTAAAAATACCCACTAACAAACATTTAAAATATCGTAAATAATGAAGAAAACTTACCCACCTGATAATGTGACACTCAGAACCATGTTCCCAAAGCTCATACAATAGCTTCTACGGCCTTTACAACGTCACAGTCACTTCGTAACTTTAAACATTAACATTTCCATTGATGCTAAAACACAATGCATTGCAACATGTAAAATACAGGTGAAACGGCTTAAAAAAATTAATACAGTTAAATCCTTCATATTAATACAGTATATCGTGCCCTATTTTTACTGATTATATACGCTGCAATTCGATTTTAATAGATTAAGATTATAATAATAATGTTGGTCACGATTTTGCTGAAAACGTCAGTTCGACTTCACATACTTAAAGATAAGTAGCATGCAGTGTTATATGTGTTTCAATCAGAGATGGCGATAGAGGTGGTTTCTAAGTGCTTTTGTGGCCCAAACTTTACTTGCGGTACACATCTTCAAAAAATAAGAGTCCCTGTAAATTATTTCTGAAACCAAGCAAAAGGTATTATTTGGGGTTACCAGTAGAAGAACCGTTTCTTGGCTAAACTTCAACAAATAGTTTATTTAATAACATTAATATACAATAAATGTCAGCAAATCGTTTATTTAAAACAATTATTATATAATAAAATATTTATGTAAGTGAAATAAAATACAAATAGTTACTGTATACTATTCACTAGCCAGACAAAACACAGACCGGAAGTCTTCGGGCCAGGCGCATGCGTCCGATGAAACCATCTGTAGAGGCAAACGTTACAAACTAAAGCTTTAAATTAATTGCATTTACATGTAATATGTGTAACATGTCATACTGTTACCAAGAAATCTATCCAGACTCATAACAGAGGTCAAAAAGTGCAACCAAGTGCAACAAATGTAAACTCCTCGCCCTCCTGTATGTTTGGGTGAGCCCCACTTTGACCTACAGGTCATGCCTGACCACGCAAACTCTTTGCTGATAAAAGGTCAGCTGACGTCCTGTGGTGCGGCATTTTTGTCTCAATCTGCGATCGCTGGGCATGTGAGTTTGGGCCAAGTCCCTGTGTGTCCAACGCTGATAGCATTGACCTAAGAAATCACCAACATCTGATTTACACTCCCACAGTAGGACTACAAAAGCAGGCTGGTTATCTGCACACCAGCTCTTCTTTTGGAATTAAACAAGCCTCCCTTGATTTTTGCCCTTGAGCACAGATAGATGGGAAAGAGAGATTGGTTCTGGAAACACACAAGAGTCCCAGTGTAAGAGTTTACGACTTAAAGTGAAAAATACAAGAGAAAAAATACACAAGACAAAACAATCCCACATTTATTTGTTGTATGCTGCAGGAATACGTGAAACTTTGCACATTTCACTAAATGCTACATCTTATCATGGGACTGCATCATAAATCATGCCACTTTCTGATTATTTCCAAAAATCAATGCATTGTTCAAATTTCAGACGTGACTTAACTAGCATATAGATATAAACACTAAAAAAGTCTAGATACTACGATACAGTTCTCTTTCAGCTTTTTTCAAATTCTGACCTCATGTCATTTCTTTAAACCCACTTGAACCCTATTTAACTTTGCCCTAATGTTCACCAAACTTGTTTTAATAGTAATTACTTTGAAGTGATGACTGATGTAGGTTTAGCCAGTGTCAAAGTGTCCTATGAGGCAAATGTATCTCTTCTGGGTGACTATAGAGTGTTGAAGGTGTGGTCCACATTCTTAGTGTGTTTATAACGGTATTATGATACTAATTGCAAGTTTGTGGCTCACAAGATGTGGTTTACATAAAACCCACAAAACCTCTCTATGAGTTGAAGAGGAGGCTGGGTGGCTGATATAACAACAATCTATAGCGCGAGAGGAGAACTACTCTAAAAATATTGTTACATGGCAATTGAAAATAGTCTTGATTTCTGAAAGATTTCTACCATAAGACGCACAACATTTTTACCACATTTGTTTGTATTCACACTATAACAGTGTATAGCTCTGCCTATATGAATACCTGTGTGCTGAGCTGCCTTCATGCACAAACGCTGCCAGCTTTTCTTTTTACTAAAAAGCGCTCTTGTCAACTTTTTCTTGTCAAAAAAGACTTCAAGTGCGTTCATGGCCTTAAGAGGTGTAAAATAAAAATGCTTAAAACTATAATTTTATGATTATAAAAACTATTTGCTGTAAGAAATACATGGTTTTATAACAATATTTTGTTTAATGACAAATAAATTATAATTAAGTTTTTAGCAAGATCAAAATCATAATAAGCATTATTCCATGGTTTGTTTGAATACTCGATTCTGATTGGCTGGAATGTGTGCATTAAAACCATTTAACAGGTAGTTCCAGCCAGTTTGATCAATGTTTGAAATTAACTGACAAAAATAACTGTCATTTTCACCTGTCTGATCAAAAAATACACTGTAAACATCAATAACAGCTAAGCTTTAACTTGGTAAATGACCATGGCATAAGCGGGATAACACACAGCTAGCCGTGCATTAAAGGGTTTTAATGCGCTTCGCAGAGGCAACCACCCGACGCGAAGCGGACTATGTTGCTTATGTAGTTTGTGGACCTTTGTGTATTACATCGTTACCCAGCGTCTAACAGGAACTATGCTGCATCGAATCCCGTTTTAAAGCTGTTGTTTACGTTAGCGGTTTTCGCTATTGTAGTAACGTTATTTACTTTGTACTGTAACGTGTTCTCACTGGTGAATGAGACATGATTTAATTGGAATTGGTCCAAGAGCTTCTGGTTTGTGCGCGTTCATGTGTTTTGGAGGAGGCGTGGCTTTGGTCGGCGTTTCGCATGGAGGGTGGGATCATGATTTCAGTGCTAACAGGCTAAAGTTAGCATCTTGCCAAATCATCTATTCTGCCTTTAATGCACGGCTTTCGTTAAAGGCATAGTTCACTTAAAAATAAAAAATCTGTAATTTACTCACCCCAAAGTTGTTGCAAGCCTGTAAAAAAATGTTGTTCTGTTGAACACAAAAATAAGATATTTGGAAGCTTGTTTGGAACCACTATAGTGGTTATGGTAGTCAATGGTGTCCCATTACCACATTCTTTAAAATATCTTCTTTTGTGTTGTACATAACAAAGACATTGATAGGTTTGGAACTACTTGATGGTGAGTAAATGATAATAACATTTTCATTTTTGGGTGAACTGTTCCTTTAATAATCACGAAATGCCATGATTGTGTTGATTTATTACAGATTATGTTCATAGATTATCCACCCTAAATACAGCTCATCTAGTTTGTCATTTAGCATGGTTTACTGTAAATCCACAAATTCAAGGTTTTAATTGCACACATAAACACACACCTCAGTAAAACATGCCTCAGTGCTGAATCCACTGTACTTCCGTCCACTGTTCCCGCACCACAACTGCTCTGTCAGCGAGTGGATATTCTTAGATCCAAACCCGACTGCTAATCAGCCTCACGAGGCGAGCTTTGTTTATCTGTGTGACATGACTTTGATTCCTCATTCTGCTTCTTCAGATTTATTTAAATAAATCGCTCTGGCTTCCTCTGTCTCCAAGTCACTATCATAACATGACCGGTCAGAGGGCCAGAGGAAGGTAACGGGGAGATGCAGCTCGGCTGCAGGCTGAAGATAGATAACGTGTACCCTGGGAAAGTGACCTACACTACGCCACACCTCAAAATTTAGTTGGACACTCATGTTAAACATAAAGGAAAGAGAGACAGTGACAGGCAGGTCTTTATTTAGTTACTTCCTAAATGAGGGCTCCAGCCGTTTCGTCCTGGTGTTATTCAGATGGGATCATCACAGAGGAATGCGAGACAGGCAGAGGGTAAAGAGAGAGATACTAGATGAAATCTTTCTTGTTTAGGAGAGATATTTAAAGGGTTTCTCTACCTAAAAATGAAAATGCTGTCATCATTTACTCACCCTCCAGTTGTTCCAAACCTGTATAAATTTATACTTTAAAATATGATTCTACAAAACGTACATTTACTTATACCATGGTCTTTTTGAATACTGGATTCTGATTGGCTGGAAGGTGTGCATATAAACCCTTTAACACACAGGTAGCTCCGGTAAGTTTGATTGCATTTGAAATTTAACTGACAAAATCACTGTAATTTTCACCTGTTTGATCTAAAATTTCACTGTAAACATCAATAAAAGCTTTAACTTGGCAAATGACCATGGTATAAGCGGGATAATCCACAGCTAGCCGTGCTTCGCGTCGGGTGGTTCCAGGACTCCACGTTGTGCATTAAAACCCTTTAACGCACCGCTAGCTGTAGTTTTCTTTTGTACCCTGACCTTGACTGTTTATTCTCTTCTTGGTGGACTATTCAATAAATTGCCATTTACCTGCACTTGAGTTCCGTCTCCTTTGTGAAAAGTCTTGACATTTTAATTTTTGCTATAAAATGGGTAGGTTTAGGTTTGGGGGTAGGTTGAAATACAATAGGTCTAAAAATACAAATCACTTATCGATACAATTATAAAAACGCACTGATCAAATATCTTAATGATATGAAAGGTTCGTAAATATTTTTTTTAGCTAAAAAATACGTACCAATTTTCACATTGTATACGTAGTAATACGTCCAAAGTTAACGTTTCAGCAAACATACAAAAGTTTTGTGCTTGTAAACGTTATGTAAATATACCTACGTATAAACAGAGACCAGGCTGGACTGCAAAGTAGAAAAAAAATATTTTTTTTGTTTTGTTTTGATTTGTTGAAGACAAAATAATATTTTGAAAAATTTAGTAGAGCAACGAGTTGTAGCGCACCCTTGACTACCATTCAATTTTTTTCTACTTTGGTAGTACTTTGGTGATGTCCCAGAACATTTAATTGCATTCTTCCAAATATCTTTCTTTGTGTTCAACAGAACACAGAAATATATACAGGTGGGGGTGGATATACTACTAAAACATTAACACAATGTCACTAAATCCAGGTCAACAAAAGTGCACTATAATACACTTAAATGTACTTAAAGTGCTCTATTTTTACACACTAATTCTGTACTATATTAATTTGTACTTAGTATTTCTTAAGATACTGTATACTTAAGAGGATCTAAGTGTACTTAACTGTGCTATTATGAGACACCACGAATAGAGGTACAAAAACTACATTTTTAGTATATTAATGTGTGACAATAGAGCACTTGAAGTACATTATGGAAGTGCACTTAAATATAAAGTGCACTTTTTTACCTAGAAAGTGTATTAAAAATATACAGTTTTACACTTGATCCCCATTGATACAAATAGGAAATATGAATTAAAAAGCATTGACTTATAAAACCACTTTGCAAAAGCTCCAATTCAAATCTACAGACATGAACAGACTTCAATAAATGATCATCTCTCAATTGGTTGGCTTTTTATTTTAATGCAGGCCTGCATCTGTGCAAATGTGTTATTGTAAGGGCGTGAATTGTTTTCTCTCTGCGAGTGAATATGCGTGTGTGTGTTATTGAATATTGTTAAAGCAGGGGATTCCCAAACATCGCCGGTTCCATCCATCAACACAAACTTCCTTTCATCAACCGGTCAAAAATAGAAAGGCGCATGAAATTTTCATATGAACGCACCCACATAAATACAACTAATTTAGGCCTATTTCAACACATCAATAAACAAAATCATACACGCTAGCTGACCTCATTAACACTGTTTTTGTTTATCAAAGCATGTGTATGTGTATGTTTGTGTGTTGTGTCAGTGCGTGTCCTCCCACGTACAATAAATAGAGAAATAAAAGATGAGAGGTTCTTGTGAAGTTCTCTGCCTCTAGCCGCTGAGTCTGGAATCTTGGCCAAATTTCCGCTGTGGTGTAGGTGTGGTGCCCGACTCCTGTTCTTTCACACAGGCGCGCACGCTGACACAGAGACAGCGGCAGACAGCGGCGAGGTGGGCGTGCTGCCGCTCGCGGCGGGCGGGAGGCCAGCGAGTGCCACGCCAAACCTGGCACCTCCACAAGTGCCCCTGAGGGGCCAGGCGGATCAGAGGTCAGCTGTCCCTTTCTTTTCCTGAACCCTGTCACTTCTTTCCTTACCGTTCTCAGTCCATCTCTCTCTCTCTCTTTCTCTGTATCTCTTGATCTTATCAGGTCCAGCATCTTTGACTTCCTGTTTCTGGAGGTGGAACAGAGGAACGGTGTGCCGTTCACACACACACACACATTTACTGTGAGAATGTCCAGGGGGGGATGCGGAGCAGACAGCCAGGCGAAGACCCCTGTCACGTATCCAACTCTTACCATCTACAAAAGGGAGCGACCTTCCCGTCCACACAACATCTGCCAGTAAATCACTGACACAGCAGAGGCATGCGTGTGTGTGTGTGTGTGTGTGTGTGTGTGTGTGTGTGCGTGTGTGTGTGTGTGTGTGTGTGTGTGTGTGTGTGTGTGTGTGTATTGTAAACACAAACATGAGGTATTTTTAGAAAAGATTGAAGTGATGTCACATGGATGTCATAAATACCGCATGGCAAATCTTCTAGGACAGGCAGATAATTCACGTTAAGGGTTTATCTTACGATAATGCGTGACTGCGTGTAAATTATCTTATTACACAACTACTTAACAGATAAATAAATATACTGAATTATTGATTTCAGGTGAAATAATTTTATTATGTGAGAAGTTCACAGAGTGATATGAGAAACATGACGGTCATTACTCAAAAATATTTGACCACAGAATGCCACGACTGACCAATCACAATGAATCTCAACCACCCCTCTAATAAGTATAAATACATAACAATCACGCCAAAGATCAATTTCAGAAAATTATGACTTTAAGCAAAAAAAAAAAAATTTTGTGGCCTTTTCCTACTGAAATAATGGAACCAAATCCTCTTTATGTAAAAATAAAAGGATATTATCTCTCGCTGTGCGATTCGGTGCGGCCTGAACTCTGATGCCTCGCCTGGATTTATTCATAGAGTGCAGAAATATTGATGTAGTGCTCAATGGGGGGAGAAATTGGTTGAAAGCAGCAGTCTAAAAATGGATGAATTGCAAAGGTGTGGAAATGAGGAACCACAGCCTTAATTTGTGGCTTTTACATCGACATTGCACACGTTCTGTACACATACATGCACTTTACACACATTCTCAACACTTACAGGTTATATCAAACTCTATAAAAATACATACTGTGTGCACATTGATTTTTATTTTTCGTTGTGTTTGTGGATCTGTGTGTGTCGAACTCTATTTGTGCGTTAAGATTGATGGTCTTTAACTTTCACATCCTCCGAGGTTAAATGATTGGGTTCAATGGTTGTTGACCGTGACCCTTCTCAAACAGAAGAGGCAGGCCGA
Source organism: Triplophysa rosa (assembly GCF_024868665.1). NCBI lineage: Eukaryota > Metazoa > Chordata > Actinopteri > Cypriniformes > Nemacheilidae > Triplophysa > Triplophysa rosa. The sequence goes on along the minus strand of NC_079910.1, from coordinate 13,183,746 downwards.
CATCCCATCTCATTAAAAGGTCGCTCGCCCTGACCCACCCAATGCTGCCATGTCATATATTTTTATAATAGGTTTCCAAATGGACACTTTTATGTCTCAGAGGTTGATTATTAATAATTTATTGTAAGGATTGCATTGTTTGTCTAGACCAAACCATTCTAGAAATAATCTAGAAGTATGAATATCAACTAAATGTGTTTTCCATCTGTAATAGCATGTTTATCTGTAACAAACAAACTTTTCAAGAAAAGCGGTTTGTGAAAGGGAATGCTAATGGTTAGTATTTTTGCAGCCCATAACAATATATCGATTTCTTGTCATCACGATCGACTGATACAGATCCTGATCCCAATACTGCTATATTGTTTACAGAAATTATGAATTTGATTGTTTTAATAAAAAAACTGACAGTTTAATGTCTTTACAAACAGTATCCCATATTATAATTATTGAAACAACACAATGTCAAACTGAACATCACTGCAACATACGTGGTGTACAAGGTGTACACAAGGTGTAAACATTGAACATTATGTGACTATTACATCATTAAATAGTCATCGGTTCATGAGATCCTCTAAATTCATTGAGTAGCGATCGAGACGTGATTTTCGGCTATACAGTTCTGAGACATGTAAAAAAATAAGTCGAATTGAAATATTTAATGTGCATGAAAGTGTCCATAAGTGTAAAAATATTACTTAAAGGCGGGGTGTCCGATTTCTCTTAGCCGTTGTTGATGTTCAAATCACCAAAACAAACACACCCCTACCCCAATCTTTCGTTTTCATCAGCGCTCGGCTCGACTAATATCCATCCTGTGCACTGTGCACCTTACTGCTGATTGGCTACAAGGTTGTTACAAGGTCGGTACTCGGCCCGACTCAGTTGTCTAAAGCGTAATTCGAAAATCGGTTACCCTGCCCTTAACTGTGTAAAACAAAATCAAATGCTATGAGAAACACTTGATAAGAAGTGATGGAAATCTCTGTTCTTCTCTTAACAATTTGTATAATCTCCCTTTTTCCTACATGTTAAAAGTTAATAAAGCTAAGTGTAAAGTGTGAAGTTCATTGTAATCACATCGGCTTAATGAGCCAACTCCTCCCATGCTGCATTTTTCACTAACAGGGGTGTAATACACGATGCTGTCACCCGGCGTGTTACACTATAGTTCATTAGACTATAACAATCATGTTTAGATGAGCAATAAAAATACTTTATGTTGCATACAAACCCATACAGAGATGCATGCAGGATCACACTACCCTATGTGAATAAAACAAAGTTCATAAATAAATGTCTATAAATAATCTAAACATGTCCATAAATGATCTAAAAGATGACAATGATACTTAGTTGTTGTCAGAAGGACTTATTTTTAATAAAATTAAATTATTTTTTACTGTAAAGTCAGTTTATTTAGATGTCACCACAAACACTTTGTGCGTTTAATGTGTGTGTGTGTGTCTTTTCGTTTCGTTTGAGCTTCATGTTACAAGTTGTTAACACTTAAGCGCACAGCTTTCCTTGTGGTCTTGACCTTCAATACAACCATCAAACTACTCTTCTGTTGTGTGTGTGTGCAAGTGTTTTATGATTTAGTGTATGTGCCCTATATGCGTGTGTGTCTGTGTGCAAGCCGAAACAATGGCACGCTCAGATTACATCTCTGTGCATGTGAAGGGGGGCATTGTGGGGAGAGGCTGAACTCTCACTGGCTACCCCTCCCGCCTCTTCTGTCCGAGCCGGAGCTGTGATTGGCTCAGGCCACGTATATATTTACAGCATGGGTTCATCAAAACTCACTACAACTTTCAAACTCAGAGCAGGAACCGTCCGCACAGTCTGGAGATTCGGAGTTACAAAACACAACCATCTGTGGGATTTTATGCTTCTGAAGCCTTAGCAAACAGGGTGCAGCATTTCCTAACTCTTTAAACAACCCTTGAGTTGCAATAACTGCAGAAAGACGCAAAAGCACCCAAAAAGCTAGTGCTGGTTTTCCGGCTATCCAAAGAAAACAGCGTGCTTTAACTGTGCTGGTCTTGTTGGAATGAATATATCTGAGTCTAGTTGTTGTCAAGAGGCCAGTTCTCAGCCCAGCCAGGTTGTGGAGCGTGGAAAATGGGGTTCCCCATCCTGCACTCTGGGCCCTGACAGGGGGCATGGTTTTAACCACAGCCGGACCACGGAGCTGGTGCCGGTGCCCAGCTCTGGAGCTCGGACGGGGTCAAGAACCGGGGGCAATGGAGGAGCGACGGAGGCCAGGGCAGGAAGCCCGGACTCAACCCGCCCCGGGGCTCTGACCCTGGGCTCTAGCGAGGGAAAATCAGGGCCGGATTCACGGATCAGGAGGCCGATGAACGCTTTCATGGTGTGGGCGAAAGATGAGCGAAAACGACTGGCTCTGCAGAACCCGGACCTGCACAATGCTGTGCTCAGTAAGATGCTCGGTAAGATCAGTTGCTTTAGGTCACCGATGGGGTTCATTCTAGAACATGATCAGGGTGTAATATCAAGTTCAGGGCATAATTGAAAACCAGGAGTGGCTCAGATTTGAGGTTTGATGCTGTCGGATGTTTCACACCTTTTCAAATCTCAGCGCAGATTTTCAATTGTCTGTGATGCGTAATTTATTAAAAAGAGTGTTAATGTGATTTTCAGAAGTCCAAGATGAATCATTGTTTGTATGGACTTGACTCCAAGATCAATTAATTTTGTAGTTTACCGTTGCCATGTGCCTAGCGAACATCACCACATTACTTACAACTTCATAATAAAATCTTATAATGAATTATAAAGAATTTAAGTTAACAGTGAATTTTTGTAAATAAATATGTTCATTTTGTTATGGCATTCGTTGTTTAAACCATATTGGTACTGCTTAAAATCTGGGCCCTTTGTTTTATAATCATACTGTTTTGTTCATTTAAACTAACAAACAAATTTTGTTTATTATGATGCATACAAACACTCACACATGGCAATTATTGTAATCTTGAAAATTGTCAATTCTTCTCATGCAGCTCCAAATTACAGATGAGACCATACAAAAGCTTTGGCACACACGATGGTAGTGATTTTAAAAATGTATTGATCTTGCACAATATTTGTGTTACGTTGTTTCTGGGGGAGAGAAATGTAATGTTTTTGATTTTTTAAACACATCAAATGTCCTGTTACTAACAGGGTCAGAGCAGACACACAAGCTGCTGATTGTCTGTAACCGGTGACCCAATAATAATTCAAAAACTACACACCGCTCACAAGCAGTGATTTGCTCATCACACACGCACATCTAGGTGACATTTATTCATTTAGAAGAAGCTTTTATCAAAAAGTGACAAACGAAGGAGCATTTAACATCTTGCCATAAGACTTAACCATAAACAGTATAGTTATAATAAACAATGTCATTTAAAGAAAAAAGCTTAGCTAACTTTTTTAAATGATGGGGATTGCGGATTAAGAGTGTTTTGTGCAATGGATTATTTAGTTGAATAAATATTTTATATAGCCTGTATATTTATTCCACAGCCTGTTTTATGTCAACGTTTTTTTTTTTGTAAATTTGATAGACTATCAATAATCGTGTTTCTTAAATAGTGAATTATTGCATATTTATATTTGTGCAAATAAATATACTATACATAGTTGACCGATTATTATGCAAATTTGTCTTATGGTGTGACCGCAAAAAAATTGGAAAAAAATGACAATGAAGATGAATCTCTCTTATGCTATTTTAAATGATAAATATTAATAATATAAAACCATGTAAAATGAACAGTTTGTTTTCTAGTTTTGCTATATCACACCATATTACAAATTTACGATTTATTCTTCAACTACCCATATACATATATACTATATACACACATGTACACTGTATATACAATAAACATATATAAATATACTATTTCATATACTAACATTTATTTTTTTGTTTGTTGTATGTATTAATGAAAGACATACTATAATACAGAAATTCAGCTAGTTGTATTTTTTTTTAAACTGAGGTAAGATGGTGTGTATATAGTGTATAAAAATACTTAAAAAAAGAAAAAGAAATCAAGGTACTGCTCAACACTGAAGCTATAACACTGATGGATTTTTTCTTAGGTCAGTCCTGGAAAGCTCTGAACACCCAAGACAAGCGTCCATTTGTGGAGGAAGCCGATAGACTCCGGCTGCAGCACCTCCAAGATCACCCGAACTACAAATACCGCCCTCGACGTAAAAAACAGCCCAAGAAAATGAAGCGCGTGGAACCAGGGCTGCTCCTTCAAGGCCTGGCCCACAGGGTCCCTGGAGGTCCAGGACCCGGAGATGCCTATTCCCCACACCGCCATGCCCATCACCTGCTGCCTCCTCTAGGACACTTCCAAGATCTCCACCACTCCGGAGCTCCAGAGCTGGAGACTTACGGCCTGCCCACACCGGAGATGTCCCCGTTAGACGTGTTGGAGGAGGGAGGTGGAGATTCTGTCTTCTTCCCTCCTCACATGCAGGACGACGTCGGTTTGACTTCATGGATGAATTACCACCAACATCCAAACTCTGGTCACCACGGAGGCCATCACCCTCTCACCGTACCTCATCACAACTCCCATAACCTCCAGCATTCCCACCCACATCTCAACCAGAAATCTCCACTTGCCTGCCTTCCACTGCAGGAGAAATGTCTTGTGGTCGAGTCCACAAACTCTAACGCTCTCTATCCTCCCCAGCCCAACATGAGCCTACCGGCATCCAAGGCTCCTCGTGCCCCCCGCACTCCTACAACTGCGAGTTATTACGGTCAGATATATGGGAGCAGTCAACCCCAGCCTGCCTTCACTTCTCATCTGGGCCAGCTGTCTCCACCACCCGAGACCCCTGTCACATCCTCCGTCCCTCAGATTCAGGATCCTCAGCCCTCTCTGGACACAATGGACCACCTAGGAACCTCAGCTGAGTTCTGGGGCGAAATGGACAGGATTGAGTTTGACCAATACCTGAATGCAAGCAGGACTCGAATGAGCAGAAATGCTCCAGGTGAGGAGAGCAGCGCTTTGATATCGGCCCTGTCCGATGCGAGCAGCGCAGTCTACTACAGCACGTGCATTACAGGATAAAACTACTTCTGATCTCATGAGTCCTGACGTCTGGTGCACATATGACCTTCTGAGTCTCACATTCAATTCTGTTCAGAAAGTTTGAACCTGGTGTTTTGAATCCTTTTTAAGGTACAGTTCACTCAAAAATGAAAATTCTGTCATCATTTATTTACCCTCATGTCACTCCAGACCTTCTACAGAACCCAAAAGAAGATATTTTGATGAATGTCGGTAACCAAACAACATTGACCCCCATTGACTTCAATTGTATGGACATAAAACCACCAAGACATTTCTCAAAATATCTTCCACAGAAGAAAGTTGACCGAATTTTTATTTTTGGGTGAACTATCCCTTCAAATAAGGGAGGTTGTTACCCAACTCTACTGTTCTCATGGTTTAAACTGCACAAAATCACATTTCACAGCATCATTTCTAGGCTCGATAACCTGTACTTTCTGAGACTGTGGTCAATCTGAACCGATCATTTTGCTGACTCCATCCAGCTACTGTATTCTTACGGTCTCAGTTCAGGGTACTAGGACGTGGAAGTCAAGAATGTGAATATTTTTTATACATATATATCTATTGCTTTTTTATATTTGTTTATTTCTATTTTTATAGACATTGTATATGAGGTTGTATTGAAAACTGTTTTGCACTGGGTATGGGACAACCACTCTAAGTTTTTTTTGTACTGCACTTAATATCTTTCAAGTATACTGTCTCATGCCAGAGACGTCAGATCCATGTAAAAACGATCTAAAGAATTCTGATAATTTGACAACTATGATTTATTCAGGGTTTTTTTAGATTCATGTATAACTGAATACATTTGAATTGGGCATTTCATGTGATAAAATGTATTTTGTAATCTTCAGCTTTTGAGGAACATGTTGAGTCGACAGTAACTCTCCCCTTTTGGTAATAATTATCTTCAAATAAAAGAGTTTGCAAAAAAATGTCTCCGAGCTATTAAATCAACACAAATTGAAAACACACAATTGTACATAGCATTTCACTAAAACACTTTCCCACACCATAGAGCGCATGTGTTTTTCTAGAGTCCCTTTTTGCTTAAAAAAACAGCTTTTCTTTTAATTGGCGAAAGAAATTTGTATTACACATCATGTATGAATATTTTGCAAAATAAAGTTGTCACTAAATGTACAGTTTTTGTCCGATTATTTAGCATATTTTTTCATTTGATTTATGCAAAACGGTTCAGTTGCAAAAACCGAGAAAGTGAGCGAGAGAGAATGACCAGGTCCATGATGTTTAAATTGTAATTCAGTCTTGTCTCTCTTATTCCCTCCTCGAAAATTTTTGATCAGCCACAAAATGAGCTTGGCTCATTACGCTATTTTTTCCCCTTAAACCACGAACAGAAAGAAAACATTTCAGCGGAGGAGAACAAAACTGAAGCTGTCTACTCTCATGTCTTCAGACACAGAAAGGCAGCTCTGAGATTAAAGAAATGTTCCCTCATGTTGATTCACTCAATACTGGAGGACAAAAAGACAGATATAACCCGTGCTTCAAAAAGGAAAGTGGTCTTTCCAAATCATTTACATTTTGGGCAAAATGCCCCGTGTGTGTTATTCTTTATATCAAATGATACACAGTTCATGTGTTCCTTTCCTCAATATACACCCATATCATGCTGATTTGGATGTCTGTTGAATGACATATATCACCGATACGCCTGCCAAGACATTAAGTGGTCTCAGCGAGGTACGGTGCAGGTTAGGCCCGTGCGGTAAAATTTCATCCCGCCAATTAATTAGTCATAAAATTAGCAGGAATGTCAAAACAGAGGAAGATCCTGGGGAAACACGGGATGTTAGGATAGCTGGAATATCTGTGCAAACTGCAGCAGGAAGGATGTTAAAGGGAAGGGAAGAGAAGCTTTTTTCTGTCCCAACGCCTCTCCCTGACCAGCCCCTAAATGGAAAGAACAACACTGACCAATCCATGCAGGTCCAGTAATTCTTAAATCCCATCTGCAGGTCAGCAAAACTGCACGTGCGTTTACAACAGCACATTGAGTTTTCTCATGATTGCGTTCAGAAGACACTAACATTTATTTATTCTGCCACAAAAATATATTTGTGCCCTTTGGCGAACATTTGATAGAGAGAGCTTAAAAAGCTGTGTTTGTGAGTCGTGTGTTTTCTATTTTAACAGTTTAAAGTTTATTGCACATCTGTGGCTTCATGAATACAGTTTTCACCCCAGCCCCTGGTGATTTTGTCAAATAAAACCAATGATAAAGCTGTTACATTTTTGGACGACTGAATCATCAAAACTATCATTCCAGGCATTGGGAATCTCTGGGTATTAAACAGTATTTTGATTTCAGCGAAGAGATGTCAAGTCATTGTGTTTTAGTCATCAGTCCACTCCCAATTCTGGGCCTGAAGTAAAGTACTTTTTAACAGTTTGATCTGACCGCCTTTAATATATACAATCTATCTTTATAATATATGCAATATGTATACAGTATATATGTATGTGCAGTGCTTAACAAGTTTATTAGACACCTGTCGTAATAAGAGAAAACACAAATATGGCTGCTTTAGCAATCTGTCAAAAAGTTGTTAAAAACAAAACATTTTATTGTCATTCATTAAGCAAATCACAAATTGAAACAACATTCATGAAGGTTGTTTGAGCCCAAATTTGAACCGTCACATTCAACTTCTCTCTGCAGAAATTAATCAAGCGTAACATTTAACCATTAAAACTTATTTTTCTATTAAGGACTGCAAGTAAATAACTGTAAGTGTGCATCTGAATAAAAAATAATAAAGTGCATTACAATGTTTTCAAACAGTAAATTCGAAAATTCATGGATAGCAACAATAATTCTATTTAAGCATTGAAAGTATACTGTGACTAAAGAACTTACACATACTGGTCGATTAACCATTACAGAAACATTGAAAAATATTTTGGTATTTTTGATGGTGGTGTAATAAATTTGTATATAGTTCACCCAAAAATGAAAATTCAGTTGTTACTCACTCTCAAGTTGCTACAACACTATAAAATGTATTGTTCTGTTAAGCACAAACGAAGGTATTTTCAAGAATGTGGGAGACTAAACAGTTCTGGGGCACCATTGACTACCATATTAGTTTTCTTTATATTATGGAAGTCAATAGTGCCCCAGAACTGTTTCTTACAAACATTTTTACAAATATCTTTCTTTGTGTTCAGCACAGAAACGAAATTTACACAGGTTTGGAACAACTTGAGGGTAATTAAATGAAGACAGAATTTTCATTTTCGGGCGAACTATCACTTTAAGCAATGTATTTGTATATATGAATCTCTGATAATTACAATCTCTGTTGTAAAAACGTATAAACATGAAGATATGGAGGACTAGAAATACTGCAATTAATTTTGCTTGAAAGTAGAAAAGAATTGAGCGATTGGGAAAAGAAAGATAGGGGTTGGGTTTTCTGACTTTGCCAGTAAGCAACCTTAGCAAATCCTTAGCAACTTAGCAAATGTCATTTAGATCTGTCTTGTGTCGATTGTTTGTGTGCTTGTGTTAGAAGGCAAAAGGTCGGTCCTGATCTGAAAAAGTGTTTTATTATTGCAGCTGAGGATCACACGTGTGTGTGTTCAAACACTTGCTTCAGCTTTTCCATTAGCCTTCATATGGACTCTCCCCAAAACTCCGTCCAGCAAACCTGCGCATGATGTCATCAGTTTATTTTCTGTTTCTTTCCTCCCTCCTTCTTCTTATCAGGAAGTGTGGCCCCCTACTCTTCCCTTCTTGGACAGGAAGTAACTCTGCCTCACCTTCCTGCATGAACAGCAGGACGAAGAAACAAGTGTGCACGAACAAACATGCATGTGCCAGTGAACGTGTGAAGAAACCATGTATCTTTTTTGGTACACGCAGGCTTGCGGCCTACTCAAGCTAGAGTTCAAAGGTCAAATGTACAAGCTGATGTAAGAGCTGACCTCTGACACTTGCTTCTGCTGCAGTTGATTTTGAACAAACTGAAGATTCTAGAGATCATAAGGTGTCATTTAGCAATTACAGTATGTGTATTATCATTGTGACTTTTTGCATTTTGATTAATGTGAGCTGCTTTTTAACAGAATATTGTTGTAGAGGCAGCACTGGAAAACATAGAGCTGCTGGTTGTTAGTTCCTGAGTTCTCGCATCTAATCTTTATTGTTGAGCCAGTGTGTAAGTCTCCTCTGACTTTCCCTTTCCTGAGCTGTCAGCGTAATTTACGAGCAGAGAAGCGCACAGGCCTGCTCGTGGTTTGGTGGCCTTGGATTTGTGTGACCCGTGGGTTGTGGGTTCAAATCCCGGACAGGACAGTAACCATGACCAAACCGAATGGCCACATGCCATCCCTCTCTGAGCTGGAGACGCAGGTTGCGACCAGTGCAGGGGAAAGTTTCTTTTAAATTTAGTGCTTTATATTATTGCACTACAATTTCAAAACAAGCTAATTATGTTACATTTTCCAATAGAAAGACGCACTTATGCTTTTTTTAAACTATAAACAAAATTGTTGTGGTCTGAAGCTTGTGTTTGTGAGTGGAGTGAAGTGATACCAAATATATTTAATAAATGAATATTAAACATGCTATAATTCTGTCAGCAATGGTTTTTATGGTATTTTATTTGTATATAACTTTTTTATTTTTTTATCAATTAATATTACATGTATTGTGACACAAATTTTTATTTTTGTATCTTTTTCGTATTTAAAGGTGCAATATGTGATTTTAGCGGCGTCTAGTGGTGAGGTTGCAAATTGCAACCGATAGCTCAGTCCATCGCTCACTCCTTTCAAGGCACTACGGTGGCTGACAAAGAACTAAGATGTCGTCACGTTTTCACGTCTTTGCCGAAAGAAATAACGTATTTACATGAAGAGCACTGTAGAGCAGTTTGTCTGCTGTAGAAACAACACGGTGAATTCCATGTAAGGGGACCCGCTGTGTATGTAGATAGAAATATCATTCTAGCGTAATAAAAACATAACGCTTCATTATAAGGTCTCTATACCACTCTGAAGACATAGTTATGTACAGTATATTATATTGCATTTATGTCAATAGATCCTCCTTATTATTACACAGTGCACCTTTAAAATATTGAATACTACTTTAATACTAAATTGTAAAAATAATGTACATTGCATCTATTACTTTTAACATATCCAACGCTGGTTTTGACCACAGCTACTATTCAAACAATATGATAACATCTGTATTGGTAGTATGGATGGTTGTAGAGATCGCAAACACACTTTGGCACATTTCCACATGACCTCTTTTCTATTTAAAATATGTCAATTGTTCAACTAATTGGTAAACTAGAAGTCTGTCATATTGTATAGGACAACCAGCAAAAGTCGGGAAGGGTCAATTTCTCCACGACATTCTGCAGTTTCCATGACAGTGTCATAATTGACAGCATAGCATCTGTGAGACGGACTGCTGACCCGGAGTGACGCCTTGCTAAAGATCGTGGAGTGATCCAGCAGACTAAAACAGCCTTCATAAATGCTCTGTTCTTTTTTGGGGGGGTTGTTTTGAGTGTTTTTGATGTTTGGAGGTTATTTTTTCCTTTCACACAATTCCCCTTCTCGGGTTTCTATTTTCCCTTTTGCAAACATATCATTGTGTGTCTCTGTCTCTGCACAGTCAACCAGGACTTGGCCCTCAGTGTGTGTGTGTGTGTGCGTGTGTGTGCGTGTGTGTGTGTGCGTGTGTGTGTGTGCGCAGCCCCAGCCTGCATGAGGTTTTAAGGGCAGTGCCTCCACTAGGTCTTTAACAGAGTAATTTCAATTGTTGACTCACTAAGACAGGCCAGTAGATCTCCCACACACACAAACAGTCTTCCATGTCTTTCCCAGGACCCACAGTTTCTTAACCCGCTGGTGCCAGGCGGCCGTTGTGTAACATCCACCCAGACTCTGTGTGCTGTTTTATTCCTGTTCTCATGCTGCCTGTTATTTGCCATCCGTGTAATTGTAAAAAACAACTCTGCGCCCTTGATGAGTGATGTTTTTTCTGGGATGTAAAGACACTAGCACTTACTCTCTGATTTATCTTCACTGTGTTAAATGGCTGTTTCCGTAGAGATGTGACAGGGCTCGGCAAACTGAGGACAAAACGCTTTTTTGTGTGCATTAAGTGGTTTTGTCTGCTAGGGAAAAAAGACAGTGAGACCACAAGTGTGTGGGGAACGGCAGGGAGCCAGAATAGGAGGGTGAGGGGGGAGAAAGAAAAAATATTAAAACGATTGCAATGCTGAACGACTGAAGAAACGCTTTTATCTTTGAATTTCTGCAATAAACACAATGTTCATGAAGCTACGCAGTTCTACAAAGTTTGCTTTCAATTGTTCCTTTTTCCCATTTGAAAAGTTTGTCTGTTTATTCCACTTATTTACTCTTTATTTCTCCCAAAAACTGCCTGGAAAGTTCCGCCCAAAATTGAACAAGACAGGAAAACAGCAACAGGAGGAGAGATGTTTCTCATGCGTCGCTTGTGAGTCTCTGAAGCTAACCACCCACTCCAGCTATTCGGCACATCAAAAAGAGCTTAAGTTTCGGATGGAAAGCCAAACATTTCCTTTTCTTTCTTACAGTCCCTCCTCTTCTGCAGCTCTCTTTGACCAGCACTGGAGGAGGCATTTACAAACACTGTGGTGATTCTGTTTCTAATATGTTCAAATGAGAATTTAACACAATACATTTAGATATTCTGTTCACAGTTTTTCCTATTTTAGGTCACAGAATTCAGATACGTTCCGAGTGACTCAAAGTTCATTCAAAGATTGTGTTGTTAGGAATCAAACCTGTTATATTGGTGTATATATAGGACGAGTTGAGCTTCAGGAACATACAAGTATGTAAATTCTAATAAATTGTAAATTCAAATAATTGAAAGAAAGAAAGAAAAAAAAGCATTACAAAATATAAGATCAACCTTAATAAAATCAAGTACTGTTGCAGATTAATATTTCTTTTTGCCTCCCATCAGTTCACGGTGTTCTTATTGGCTGCATTTACTCATTTATGCAACCAAATAATAATCCGACTTTATTTAATCCAACTGAGCTCAATGCGAATGAGCGTGGGGGGATGTTGTAGACCTAAAGTAATTCAATCAATAGGTGAAAATTAAACATGTAAATACTTAAACCAGAGATTTTTCCAAAAGTGAGTCCAAAATACCTCACACGCATGCACATCTTCAACGTCTTATGTTTACGTTCTACATTTAAAAAAATCACACAATACTCGCCCTTCGAAGCTAATTCATACAATGGCGATCTGCGTTATTATAAGGAATGAGGTTTGATTTTGTACCTTCATCCAGAGATGAAATATGAAAAGATGCAAAAAAAAACATTAGGGTTATGTCTTCCCAAAACACACTGTCCAATGAATATTTTTGTGTGAACGCTGTTTTTCTAGTAAGCTTGTCATCTTAATGTCTGTCTTAAAATTAGCATGCTGTCACCTGTTAAAATGTGTGTGCGTTTCCTCTTCCTTGTTATTCCAGTTACTTCCTGTTTCACACGCAATAATTTTACACTCAAAAACAGATATAATAGAGAGAAAATGAGAGCGAGACTGCACAAAACTTCTGAGAAAAAATAGGCTTTGTAGAGTGTTGCAGATGTCAACAGGTTATCTAAAAATGGCTTAATGACAACATCAGAAATTTATGAACATTCCATTTTATAACACCTGTCAGTTGCATCTTTTCTTTTTCCGTAAACAACACGTTGTCCGCCAACTTTGCCTTTAAAACCATATGGCAGATGTCATCGCATAGCTAACTGCAGTTGCAGCCTTACCGTTAACCTTCTGCACAACATTTCCTATTTCTCAATCTGTGCCATATTTTCCTCCTCAGTCTGAGGATGTTTTTTCCCTTTCCTGGTCACGTAATACTCAACATCGCTGCAACCTCAAGGAGGTATTTCCCATTACTTTGTATACGAAAATGTTTATCATTATGGTACAGATTACTGCATTGTTACACACAGAGCCAAGCATAATCTGCAGATTTGTTTTTTCATGGCATTTTCTGTGGTGATTTTGGGTGTAAATCTGTTGAATCCATTCAATAATATCAAAAATCAAATGAGCAAAAATCTCAAAAAACTTTATGCTGAATGTTACAAAGCCACATTTTTAGTCAGCCTAAAAACAAAAACAAAAAACAATACAAATTGTAATGGTAGTATATTTTGGGCCTTGCTCCAGTAGAATGTAATGGTGTTCTATGGGATCCCATCCACCATATCATTCCACCACAATTCCCACTATAACCATTAAAGCCATTAGAATTTCTCTCATGGTTTTTCCAGTGGTTGTCTATCCAACGTGCAGCTCTCCAAAATGAATTGTAAAGTAATATACTTTTGGTAGGTGTCACATATTTACAAGTTAATACATTCTTTCTGTATTTGGTCAGTGCTGTTAAATATTATGGGTGTTAACAAGAGCACTGGGGAATATTCATGAATATCTTGTGCTTAGTACAGTTGCCATGCTGGTTATAGGTGTTTACTGACCCAGAGAAAAGCCTTGACAGAGCAGCATCTATGAATGATTCAGACGTCAATAAAGCCCTCTAGGCCCATCTCTATTATTCTCACAAACCTCCCAGAGGAGTCTGTGTGAATGTGTGTCTGTGAGGTTACTCAGGTCTCTTTGTTGATCCTCAGGGACAGTTACGAGTTTGTAGGAAAAACAGGAAACAGTGTTCATGGTGATGCAAAGAAACAGAAGTTTGGAAAGAGAATGAGAGAGATAGAGAGAGAGAGAGAAAGAGAGAGAGAGAGAGACAAAGAGACAAAAGTGAAGGAGAGAGAGAGAATGATGGCTGAGAGTGTCATAAACATTTATAAATTTGCCATAATATACATCATCTAAGAAGTATTGATCATTTTGATTATGTGTAAATATAAAGATAGCCATCATATTTAAAAAGGGTCTCATCCTCATGTCATTCCAAACCTGATATTTTGAAGAACGTTGGTAAGCAAACAACACTGAACACATCCAGAAAGTTTCAGACAAATATAGATCATGTGCAACATCATAACAGTGTTTTTCAGGTATCATCCCTGTTGAAAAAAAACAGCATATGCTTGTTTGGTATGTTTTGATGCTGGTTTGTGCTGGTTTAAACTGGTCATGTGCTGGTCCTTAGCTGGTCATGTGCTGGTCCATAGCTGGTTTAAGATGGTCAAACCAGCATCAAAACATACCTAACCCAGCACATGCTGTTTTTTCAACAGGGATAATCCTGGCTGACAGATCCTGGTCTCTGTGGCTGTGTGTGCAGGGCTGATGTGGAGGTGCTGAGGATCATGGGTAATGTGGAGAGTCGGGTTAGCAATGTGGTGTAGAGGTTGCTTCTGATGGAAGATTATAAAGTGAGCACAGCCACACCAGTCCAGAGGAACGTCAAACAGTGGCAGGCCAGAACCACCTTGTATATGTACATCTAAACTTACCTTTCTTTCCTCTAAAGGAAGCTTTGTGGTGTGGCATGTTGCAAGTGGGAGCCAATAAGTGAAGTTGTGCAGACCTAACGGCCATGAAACGTTCTGGAAGTGTTTTGTGCTATCATTCACACTGATTATACCTCATGCTGCCATTAGAACAGCTGCCGGACAGGGGCGGACTGACCGGTAGGACATTCTGTCAAAGTCCAGAACGGCCATCCCACCGATAATCCAGGGCCGATAATCCATTGTCCTACCTTGTCAGATTTTCCTACCACAGTGCAAAAATGAATATAATCTTCACCACATCGACAAAATAAACAGGTAGGATGATTTTACCATGTAAAATAACCTGTCAGTTTGTCCTACCAGTTTAAATAGAATGAGTTCACATAGAATGAGTTTACAGATTATCCTGTATAAAATAAACATGTAGGATTAATTTACTGCGCAAAATACTCAAAATGTTCTACTAGTATTCAATAAATATGTGGAATGATTTAACAACGAAAATAAATATCCTATCAGATTGTCGTAGCAGTATAAAATAAATAGGTAGTATGATTTTACAGTGCAAAAAAATGATGTAACATTGATGTGTGTTACATTTCATTTGACAAACGTACAAAATAACTCAAAAACATCAACCTTAGTTTATTATCTATACTGAACAACAGTGGGGTTTTACAAATAAATATTTATGATATAGCTGTTGACCTAATGAATTCAACCTAAAACTTGTTTCTTCCTGCATTAAAGAGGAAATTTGTCCCAACAGCAGGTGTTTCAGACTTTTTCTCTATCTACACACACACACACACACACACACACACACACACACAAAGGTTTGTCTAAACAGACGCACACAAGCCTTTCCTGAGGGTCTGCTGACAGGATGCTGCCGCTAGACCCAGCAACAAATTTTGCGGAAAAATAACAGACGCACACACATGCATACAAACACCCCATAACTGGGTGGCCTGCCGTCTGTTTACATCATTTGCTTGTATATTTGTATATTGTTTTTTCACTGTACAGTGATTGATACTTAATCATTTATATTGTTCCAGCCACAGTCTTCCACCTGCTAGACAAATTTTGTTTGATCTCACAATGCCTCTGTACAGTATGCTGTCCCACAATGGAGCCTATCTATATTTGATATGTCTAGACAGTCTTCTTATCAAAGCCTCTCATCTGAGCAGAAAGGAAGAGGTCTGCAGAGACATTTCTCATTAACTTGGTGTGTGCGCGGGAGAGAATTAATGGAGATTATAATACCATAATGTATTTGTTTTGCCTTTGTGTGAACAATCACGCATACTGTCATGTACTATCATGTTTAACATCCCAGTCTTTTACTGATCAGCAGTGGCTTGAATTTCTGCTGTTGATATTTTATATCACCTGCCTGCTGAAATATACATGATAGCCGAAAGACCGTGATGCACTTCTCTGCCCAGTAGAGGGCATTCTGGGCTATATGGCAACTGTGAGAGTGGCATATGGACAGGGTCAGCCGCTCTTTGATTAAGACTCAGTACAAATTCAGTAACTTGGGTGTTTCTCTCATTTTAATCCTAGAGATTCCATTTTCAATTCTATTTTTTATTGTCTCACAGCTACTAATAGAAACTCTTACCCTTATGGCAACTGGCAATCTGCCACTGTCTCAATTGCCCTCTCTCTTTTAGTTGTTGTGTTACGTTGTCTTGTACTGGACAGGCAGCTGCAGCGGAGCTGATAAGAGCTCCTGACCTTGGCAGATGGAGTGACTCCTAGAGAGAGCTAATCATAGAACTTCCTCCTCCAGAGAGAGAGAGAGAGAGAGAGAGAGAGAGAGAGGTGTACATTCTAATGTCAACCACAGTGTGGCAGCCTCTAAGTGTTCGAGACAGTGTCAGAGAAAATAAATTGTAAAACCTATAGTAATCAACCAAGCGAAAAAATCTTGTTTCAGTTTCAAAAGAAAATAAAAAATTAGAGCTGTGAAAATATGTTTGAAGAAAATTAAGGCTTTCTTAATTTTGCACTATACTGATGATTTTTCTGATAATTAACCACTTTTGCCAAATATCTATAGTGGCTACCAGGGCCGGCCCAAGCCTTTATGGGGCCCTAAGCAGAATTTCATTTGGGGCCCCCCTGTGCCCCCAATACAATCGACTATTGTCAATGTTTGATTATTTGCACGCATACTTTAAATTTAACACACCCAATTTTATTTGTAGCTGTGTTTGCCATATGGACTGTTATAAAAACAAAAACACATAAACCTTGCATTACAAGTGTATTGTGATTGTCAAAACATTTGATAATTTCATTGCTTCCAATTTTAGGTGAACTGTCCCTTTAAATTATGAGTACAGGACATACAAAGGTTGTGGAATTTATTGTTCAATGCATTTAACTATTTGCAAAGATTTTTTTTTAAATCATGTTTATTTTATTTTAACCACAACCTATAGACACCTTTTAAAGCCCACAGCCCTTGAGGATGATTTAATCTTTTTTTATTTAGTGTATTTAGTTAACCATTCAATTAAATTACAATATGCACATTTAATGTTTTAGTCACTTACAGTATGTCGTTTGTTGTACAGCACTCTTTCAAGCCTCTTGCTGAACTACAGCCGAAGACGTGACAGTAGCTCCGTCTTCTTTGATTTGATTGGTCACTGCTCGGCTCTGTAACCAGTAACTCCCGCCTTCTTTCATTTGATTGGCAACCTCACTTATTTTGATATTGCAATGTTGCGTTTAGTCAGTCATTTAAAAACTGTTTACACACACCACAGAAAAAAAGTGGATACGGCCCTACGTGAGGAAATCTATGTGTCTCGTGAATATATCACAAAAAAAGCTGTAATTTCAATTGCTCTTGGATGCTTTGATAAACTTATTGAAGGAGTTCCCATAGATTCTGGGCTATTACAGGTTGCTTTTCTTTATTATTTTGTTTTCATTAACAATGCAGATCATTTATTTTAAAAAGTCTTACTATAAAACAAATGTATATGTTGGCACAAATGAATGTTTTCCACATGACTAATTACACACATTCAAATGCTTTCAGATCAAAGGGTGCGTTTATATTTGGCATTAACATGCGACCTGTATCTGGATGTTGTCCACATACACATTGAAAAGACAAGTGTAAACGCGCTTCTGATCGGAATGACATCCGATCAGCGTGTCCTGATCCAGAGGTAGTCGAGGACGCATTGTGATCGGATCTCAGTGTAATGTAAACGCAATCCAGACAGTTTATCTACATTTACCGGTACAATTTCACAGAAAACCCCGCCCGCTATCATTATTCTCTCGTCTGTCCGAAATCTGTCAGACTGCAGCAGAAAGTTTGCTCCCGAACGTCGTTCATTTTCCCATGCGTCTGACAGTACTGTTGCGGCCATTCCTCATAAAGCTTATATTAAACCTGTGTGGCCTTATGGATTGTTTTGTAAAATGTTAAAGTTCATTTTGAAAAAAGAAATTATCACGTTTATTGTATTTGTTTTTAATAAAGAGAACAAAACAAATTTTTGCCACGTTAATTAGCTATTACATTTATTACGTTTAATAAAATTACTTAATATATTTGAAATATTTGAAAACACTGCTATATATATAACATTAATTTAATCTTTTTATTCTCAAAAAGTAGAAAATAATTGTCAACAAGAAACACAAACACAAGTGTATAAACGTACATTCGTGGCATTAACGGTCACTCTCCTCCAGCTGATTCTAATCAGACGGTTGATTCGCGTACATCGGATGTACACTCAAAATCAGAATGCATTGTGGGTAAAAAGTAGTGAACAAATGTAGGGAATGAGTTGATTACTCAGAATTCAGACAACACTACAAAATGGGGGACACTATAGTGCACTATATAAGTCTATATAGTGCACTATAACAGGTCTGTGGATGATGCAGTCAACATGGGACTGCATTATACCCTACAACAGCGTTTCCCAACCCTGGTCCTCGGGGCACACCTTCCAGAATGTTTTAGTTCTCTCCCTATATGAAACACCTGATTGATGAGTTGAATCAGGTGTTTTATATAGGGAGAGATCTAAAACATTCTGGAAGGTGTGCCCCGAGGACCAGGGTTGGGAAACACTGCCCTACAACATCAGGACAGACCAGGGAATTATGCAAGGATCCTGTTTGTAGACTTCAGTTCAGCCTTTAACACCATAGTCCCAACACTCCTCCAGACCAAACTAAACCAGCTCTCTGTTCCTAGTTCTGTCTGTCAATGGATCACAAGCTTTCTGACAGACAGGCAACAGCTAGTTAGAATTGGTAAATTCACATCCAACAGCCGTACCATCAGTACTGGTGCCCCCCAGGGATGTGTGCTCTCCCCACTGCTCTTCTCCCTGTACACCAACAACTGCACCTCTACTGACCCCTCTGTCAAGCTCCTGAAGTTTGCAGATGACACTACAGTTATTGGCCTCATCCAGGACAGTGAAGAGTGTGCTTACAGAAGTGAGGTTGAGCAGCTGGCTGTCTGGTGCAGTCATAACAACCTGGAGCTAAACACCTTAAAAACAGTGGCGATGATAGTGGACTTTATGAGAAACACCCCGGCACTCCCCCCACTCACCATCATGAACAGCACTGTGGCCGCAGTAGAGTCATTCAGGTTCCTGGGCACCACCATCTCACAGGACCTAAAGTGGGACAATCACATTGACTCTATTGTCAAAAAGGCCCAGCAGAGGCTGTACTTCCTTCGCCAGCTGAGGAAGTTCAACCTGCCACAGGAGCTGCTCTTACAGTTCTACTCAGCTGTCATTGAATCCGTCCTCTGCACTTCCATAACTGTCTGGTTCGGCTCAGCTGCAAAAACTGACCTCCGAAGACTACAACAGATAGTCCGGACTGCTGAGCGAATCACTGGCACAACCCTCCCCAATCTAAAAGAACTCGCAAATTCACTCTGGACCCCTCACACCCCTCACACTTTCTTTTTGAACTGCTGCCATCTGGTCGGCGCTACAGAGCACTCCACCAAAACAGACATAGTTAAAGTTTCTTCCCTCAGGCCATCTACCTCTTGAACAGTTAAATGTTCTACTGTGCAATAAAAACACGTGCGATACACAACTATATACTCATATTTATTATACATATGTTGTTGATATAACATTCAGCTATTCACATTCCCCTGCATAACTTGTACATAACAGTATAATTTGTATATAGCACATCTGTACATCCAATATAATGCATATTGTCCTTTCTGTCAAATGTGTATTGTCTCTCACATATTAATTTTTTTACGTTTTGTTACCTGTGCCTCGTCACTTTTTTAACCTGTATGTGCACTGGAAGCTTCTGTCACTAAGACAAATTCCTTGTGTGTCCAAGCACACTTGGCAATAAAGCTCTTTCTGATTCTGATAGGAGAGTTACAGCTTAGGTGTGTTCGACTTCATGCAGTGCTGCGCAGACTGATCAGCGGCTGACTTGAAGCAATGCATGCCGATTAGAAATTTTGTCAGACATGGACAGGCACTGACACCACGTGACTTTCACATGTGGCATCAAAGTACCGAGAGAGCATTTCGAGAACAGCCAGCTAGCTCAGCCGGCGCAGCATCTCAGGAGCGGCTGCACCAGGCTGTGATGACGACACAGCTTTTCATGATTGGCTAGCTAGATAGACAGCATGACAACGATCACGTGCGTTTCAGGTTTGACCTTCAGTTCAACTAATACTTATTAGTTCATGTTTTTAAAACAGCTAAAACTGTGTTCGTATAATCTTAATATGTTATTTTGTGTCGTTTAATAAAATAAAACAAATACTGATTCAACTCCGTTTGTAATTAAAAAATATATGCTTGTTTACCAGCACATAACATACGCAAAATAAAGTATTTATGGTTGCTACTTTTTAATTAAAATGTTTGTTTACAAATCCACTATTTAATCCACTTCATTCGCACTTTGAAAAGGAAACACATCGCGAACACCACTACAGCAAGAAAGTGGTGGAGCCAGACAATTTTCATAGGGGTGGCCAGACTGAGACCATAGCTCACACAGGGGTAGCACAGAAACTGATATCATCCTTTTTTTCCCCTATGTGGCAAGTCACTGTGGATCTAGTAGTGTTTCTTAGTCACTCACTCATTTACTTAAACAGGCAGTGATTGCCATGTAGAATTACATCATGAAGATCCACATAAGCTTTTTAATGTATTACTAAACTGATTTAAAAAAAAGATCTGAAACAGTGTGGCATTGCAGAAGGTGGTGTCTTTTTAATTCTTGATAAAGCTCACACCATAATGACAATTTACACGACAAAAGAATATAGCCTACCAGAATGCACTTTTATCAAATAAACATTGCAATATCACAGAAAAAAAACAAAATATAGTAACCTTAACATTATGGGCAAGCATTTCAAAAATATTCCTTTACAATACTTTGCATATTATCATTTGGCTGCCAACTGCCAACAAAACATTTTAATTCCCTTTCAAGGATATGACACAGACAGACCACCACCATTAAGCTAAATCAGCACTGAAAGTTGACTTTACTTTTAATGGCCTTCTACAACGCTCTTTTAAATGACACTGACACAGTGAAACTGTTTATAGCTTGCGACTTTCATACTCTGTCTGTTTCAACTTCAGCACGCCAGCCATAATATACATACATTAAGACAAGAAACGTTTCAAACATAGTGAATAAACTTAATTCTTCTTGTTAACTTACCTGTGACCTCTTCTCTCGCGGCGGGAAACAGACAGTCCTTCTACTGCACGCGCAAAGTCCGTTGGAGCACACGCGAACAACACTACTTCTTTTTCTTCTGTAATTGTGTTGGTGGTTGAAATTCAAGTTGAGTGTATTACCGCCACCTTCAGTTTAGGTGGAGAAGTACTTGTTTGAGGTGCGCTGTTGAAATGCGTCCATATGGGAACAACTGTGTACAGAAATGGTTCCGCAAAAAAGTTGCCGGCAAAGCAGTGGTGGGGGACTCGGGGGATGGCCAAAAATTAATTTATGGTGGCCTTGGCCACCATTGGCCACCCCCTGGCTCCGCCCCTGCAGCAAGCAGCAGGTTTCTGAATTTTCTTTTCAGGAGACCGACTTGACTGCTCCTTTTTTCAACTCCTCCTACGACTGCTAATGGCTAATCTCGCCGATCGGTCTGCAAAGTGCTACATGAGATCGAACACACCTATTGACTTCCATTCATACGAATACGAATACTGCAAAGTTGCGCATGCCCCTGCGTTCCAAAGTTCAAGTTTGATGAACTCTGACCTGTGAATTCGCATCACGTGAAAACGTATGACCAAATAGGCTTGATCGACTAGATGCGGCGCCGCAAGATCCGAAAGGCGGATGACATCAAAGTATCGCAAGAGTGATTCGAAACCAAACTTTTTATAGTTTTTAGAATCGCTCTCGTGGTACTTTGATGTCATCCGCCTGTCAGATCTTGCGGCGCCGCATCAAGTCAAACAAGCCCGATGGATTCGTCACGGCGTGACCTTTCTCTCCTCAGGGCGTGACCCTCCTCCATTCTTGCACTATCCTGTTCCCCGCCCATATTCGCAGCTGGATAAGACAAATATTTGCGTGCTCAAACTGTAATCTTTACTTTTAAGAACTGAATTGTGGGTGGAATTGTCAGCGTTGCTTCACTGGTGTTCCTCGCGGCAAGAATTCTCAACTTTTCTAAAACAAAATTATTAGTGACAGATTAGAGCAGTCGATGGGAAGAGGTGAGTGACACTGTCAAGGTGCAGTTTGAAGCTGTGAACAGCTCAGCAGGAGACTGATGCACATTTACATTATGTATTATTGTATGATCAACATTATATATATATATATATATATACNTATATATATATATGTAATTCTTTCAGTATCGTTAAAAATGATATTACAAATCAATCTGTTATTTTCAGTAATGATGCTGTTAAAAATATTTTTGTAGACTTTTCAAGTTTTGTTTTTCTATATTATCTAATGGTCTGTTAATGGTGGAGGCCTCATGGTTTAGGTAAATTATCACACTGCATAAGTAAATGATTCTGTGTGTGATGAGGAAATAGAATAAGCTGGTAGTAATCATAATGCTGTAGTTATTTCTATAGTCTTTATTTCTTTTGTGTAAAATTTCAACAAAATGTTGAAATTGAGAGGTTTGGACTTTTTTTCACTGAAATAAATGTTTTTTATTACACAGAGAGTAAAGTACTGAAAAAAGGTACCGTTTGATACTGGCACCGAATTCCAGGTACCGTACATGGTACCGGTACCAGCTAAAAAGTGAACTGTACCCAACCCTAGTTGTCACTATGACGATCGTGTCGGCCACGCTTCAGACACGCCCTCCATCAAGCGTTGACGCTGAAGCCCCGTGTGAATCAGGCGTGATGCACGTGAAAAGAAAACTGAAAGGTGTGCACGTAGCGGTCATGTCTAGCGCATGCTTTTTTTCCGGCCTGTAGTTCCATCCTTTTAGATGCACAAGTGTTGTCAGGGATCAATAGTGGTGATTTGAATGAGAGTGCCTTCACCAGATGAAATTTCCATGTCCTTTATGAACACACTTTCTTGTCCTTCTTGTTAATGTCATCTCATTTTCTTTTAGTTTTAAAGCAGACAGTCGCTCTCTCTTGGGGTAGGCTGTGAATGATGATAGTCTCTTGCTTCACTGCTTTGATGAGATTTTGCAGTATGTGCAGACACACTCCTCTGTGTGTGTGTATGTGTATATGTGTCTCCTTTTTATTTTTTTGTATTCTCACTACACCTGCCAGATGTTGGATCAACGTGCAACATAAAATGCAGTTTTACTGGCAGATTCTGTAACATTGTTGACTTTGATCAATATTTGTATTTGCTGTAAGAACACAGGCTAAAAGGTCCAGTGAATGAAATTTATGCGGCATCTAGCTGTGAGGTTGCAAACTGCAACCAACGGCTCACTCCACCACTCACCCACTCCCTTTCTATGTAAGTAAGATGTCATCACATTATCATTTCTTTGCCGAAGGAGATAACGTATTTACAAAGCGCACTCTGTGGAGCAGTTTGGCAAATTCCATGCAAGTGGACCCGTGGTGTATGTAGAAATAGTTAATTCTAAGGTAAAAAAAACTTATTTACGGTCTTTATACTGTACACCTCTGAAGACATAGTTATGTATATTTTATTGCATTTCTGTGAATAGATCCTTTAACCAACCTTTAAGGCTTGGTTTCTGTTACACTTTAATTTTTCAAAATTGTTCCCACATAAAATCCTGGACAAAGTAAAATATTAACGTGAGAATTACAATTGAGATCATTTTGCCGTTTTCAAGGGCAGTTTTATAAATGTTTGCATGAGACTTTCACATTTGAACTAGTAATATATTTTGTTATTAAAGCAACAGCTCAAAGCGCATTTACTCTTGTGTTGTTCCCAACCTGTATGACCTGCTTTTCTTTGTGAAACAAAAGAAAAGTATTACAGAATGTCTAGAGTACCTCTCTATATATTTTCTAAATGGGCAACGGGGCTGTCAAGTCCCCCAAATGACCAAAAGCATCATAAAAGTACCAGAAGGCAATCCATATGACATGTGCATTATATTCCCAGTCGTGCAATAGATTTGTGTGCGAGACAAACTGAAATATAAGTAATTTTTCATGCTGAAATTATGATACTTTGAGTTAGGTTTGACCTGAAAAAGATAAGAAATAAAACATTGACATTCACATCAGTGACATAAACTCTGGCATAAGTTATGATGCTTTATTTTTTTTTTAGCTTTACAGTCCCAGTTTTATTATGAGAGACCCTGGACACTTGGCAATATATCATCTTTTGTCTTCCTCAGAAGCAAGCAAGCCTTGCGGACTTGGAATGACGTGAGGGTGAGCAAATGATGAATTTTTGGGAGAGCTAACACTTCAACATTCACATAGACACACCTACCGTGAGACTCTTCTTGGCTTAAACCCAAGCCATTCATCAAAATGTCTATGACATTTTATCATTTTTGTACTGTAGAAATAATAGATTTTCAGCATTACAGATTCTCAGCATTCTGGCAGTTATGAAATTCACACTACCACAAGTGATTCACCATGATTCACATCACCTCACATTACACTCCCCCTGAAGTTTGTGAGAATTAGACGTAGCTGTAGACATCGAGCCTTGCTGCAAATGCAAGAAGTGCAGGTTCAGTTTTTACCTGCGTCCCAATCAGAGCCGATTCTTCCTATAGGCAAACTACGCAAGTTGCGTAGGGCCCCTGCACCACCAGGGGGCCTACTTGAGTACCGAATCAAAAACACTATAATGTCAACAAGACGCAAGAAAATTCAACTTTCTGCCTTCGGAGTGTTCTGTTACACACTTCACAGGAATCATTTGGAAATTTCCTTTTTAATACTTAATTTATTTAATTACTGTGACATACTCGGACATCATGCTGTGCGCGCGGGTGATGACGTTGTAACGGCCACTTATAGCAGTTACGGTAGAGAGGAAACTGCGCATGCGCGTGGCGGCATGTACTTTTTGAACAGTTTGGGAATGCGAGAGAACCGCTCTGCCGACTTTTGTCCGTTTTCTTTTCTTTTTTTGCTTTTGTTTACCAATGTGGGGATGTCTTATGTTTTGTCGCTCAGCCCGCATGTATGCTGACGAGTTGACGACGTGAGAACTTATTAAAACCGTGGAAAGTAAATCGGCATTGTTTGTCGTTCATTATTTTCCCTGGCAACGTTAACTTTTACGTTGCGTTACAACATGCGCATAATGTGATGATGCGTCTTACGTTACATATGGCTTCAAAACGAAGCTATCCGTATGTAGCGGAAAAAACGGCTACAACGTGAAGCAGAAGCAAAAGAACAAGAACTAGAAGGCATGTGTTTTTGTACTATTTTAAAGTCTTATTTAGTTTTGTCAACTTATGCAAGTACATATTTACAAAACAGTTGGTTTGACTGGACGTTCGATAGTCGTGAATTTAGGGACCGTCTCCAAAGTTACATACACATTCATATTCTACCTTCAATACCATTTACAGGGTCACAAAACCAGCTGTACAATGTTCATGTGAGTCTCAGCTATAATGCTCACCACTGTACTTCGTTTGCCCATGATAATATGTACTTTTTGCGTCATTACATTTAGAGAATAATTGATATGTTTTGTTTTCGAATGCTTAGCTTTCTTGAGTAAACTATATCTTGTTTTATTTTTGTTAATCACTCATTTGATTAGTAAAAAGCTAGATGGTTCCAGAGCCATGTGTTACTTTATTTACATGTGAATCAAAATGTGAATTTAATTTATACTTAATTGTTCTTACTGTCAGTTTAAGGTTGTTTGTCTTTCAGTTTTAATTTGTTTAAGTGTGTTAATTGATTTATCATTTTATATCTTATAGTTTACAGTTATGCTCATCTAATTTGAACTTTTACGACAAGGGCCCCTCACAAAGGTTTGCATAGGGCCCCCAGACGTCTATGATCGGCACTGGTCCCAATGCCAAATGAAAGAAAACATGTTATGATAATGTGAATACGTAGTAGCAGACAATACACACAACCCATTTGTCTTTAATGCTATTCGGTTAACATGCTTAATTCTGTTTGCGTGTGCACCTTCTTTTCTTTCGTCGAGATGGTTTAACTGGAAGATACTTTTGATGAACCAGCAGCAGTTCTTCTGGGCACAAACCACCTACAGCTCGTCTGAGTAATTAAACTAAAGGAATTTAAAAGGCAAATGAAAACACAAAATGAAATAAATAAGGGAGCAATAACCGCCACTCAATAAGTCGAGAGTGCTGAGTGCGAAAGTCCGGGAGGGGCTTGCGTTTGGCCCAGAGAGTCGAGAGACTATTTTCATTAGGATATAGGCCTGAATGCAGCAAAAATGCTGACAGGGGCATCCATAGCTTCCTGAAGCTAATCTTCACTTGATAAAAACTTCACCCGCTGCTTTGTTAACGGCACATTAATTCATTGCCGAGCGCTCGGCATTCCTCTCCACCCTCGCTTTCGCTACCCTTCTGTCTTAGTCTGTCTCTGTTTAACACTCGTGCTGCAGCTCTTGTCATTTCTGCTCTACAGTACCAAACTGCCCTGCGTTAAAAATCAATTTCTCTTGTATTTTTTCTATTTCTAAAATTGTAAAAAAATATATTTGTGATGTTATTTTTCAGTTTGTAATTTTAAACTGTGATGCAAAAAGTGCAAGTATTGAGGTCCAGCAACATTAAATGTTCTTTGTGACATTGAAAGCGTTAAGCTGAACAATGTAAATCATATATAGTTCAAATGCAAATTCGTAATAATTTGTCTTTCTCAACCCATTTCACTTTCTTTTCTCCAGGGAGATGTTGCGAAGAATGCTGATGCACGTCCTTCAACCACTGGCAGCAGTCATCAAACCTGACACAAGGTATCGTGACGCACCAAATCCGAATGTGTGTGAAAGTGATTTGAGCAGCATCAACATTTTTCACACACTTCAATTTGTGTTTCACAAAAGTAACTCAGTCATATGGGTTCTGCACCACATGAGGCTGAATAAACCATGACAGAATTGTTCTGTCAGGACACATTTAATTGAGGAAATTTATGCGGCTCCCACAAGCTGGTGTATTTAGTGCTGCTGAACAGATGTGTCTCATTTGGAGTTAATACATTGTTGGAGTGTTTGATATCACAGCACACCGTTCTGCACCAGAAATCAATACTTACAAATGACACATCTTCCCATTATGGCTGCGAAGGGAGGGTCACACATTACAGTTTTGTCTGTATATTTTCGTCATCTGTTATCATTTCTGGAGCTTCTAGTGGTTGCTTGTGACTAAGACAAACATTACTTTTGCTATTAATGCAGTACATATGTTAAATCTGTTACTTGACAACACATTTTGAGCTAGAGACGACAATGTTACCTCAAATCCTGCTGTTCATTGACGAGAGGTGTTTGTTCTATTACTTGTAAAGGTGTCAGACTTCATGAAGTTGCTTGGGTGATGCTAAAACGGTGAAAACTTTCATAGACTTGCATTTGGCTTAAGCCACGGTGCATCCAGTGATCCAAATATTATAAACACATGGTAAGCTTGTGTGCTGGTGAGCAATCACATAATAATGTGCTTAAAATAAAACACTTGACATGATAGCAACACCTTGGAAACAACAACCTACAGCATTGTGATGGCTCTTGGTTACCATGAATGTACAAATCAGTTTGCATAACATGAACACTGTAATTTCAAGTCGTATTCTTTACAGCAATTTCCCCACTGCCTCTCATTCTTAGCATTCTCGAAAAAGAGTTATGTCACGTTGAAAATTTTAAGGTGAGTTTTTCATATGTTTGGTAGGCCTAAAAAAAGTTCCCTTTCGAGAGCCGTCTCTCGACATTGCGCCCGGACGCTATGGGGTAATCCTTCCTTCTCTACCTTTCCTGAAGCCTTATTGAATCACGCCAGTGCCAGACTGGCCAATGCTGCTCAAGATGGCGAAAAGGGGCAGGCCCTGCTGCCACTATATAATGCGCCATCATAGTGGGATTGCCTCAGAATCTTCTCCTTCACGAACCTGAAGTCTTGCCGTTGATAGGATGCTACCATACGGGACAGGCAATTCCCGCGTCCAGTACATGCGTTCCGGCAGATGGTTAACAAGAAGAACTTCACTTTGTATGGATTATAGGTAAGCGAAGAGGAGCTACAGGTTGCAGGCAGAGGCCCACTGCCGCCAGCTCTGCTGGTGGGGCCCGCCACCCCCCGGAGCAGGAATATGCGCCACACCGGGCTACAGACCACTATGTGATGAGCACTAGGGATGGGCATTTTTCAATAATTTCATATTCAAATATTTGAGCTCATAAAAAACGAATATTCAAATATTGGTTTATTTAAATTAAGTTAATAATGACGTAATTTGTTATGTTTTTATTTAGTCACAATTTCACATCAAGCTTATAATTATCATTAAATATTCATAATGCATTAATATTATGTCCTGTATATCGTTTTTTTATGTTGAAAAAATAGAAAAATACATAAAAACTGCATTTAAACCTGCGCGGAACGGTATAATACAAAAAGAAAACGGACAAAACAAAACGAACAAAACGCAACGTATATTGACAGTCTGTGATATATGGTTATCTTGTTTATTTTGTTTTACATGTTCTTGATAAGAAAAACAAGCATATAGGTCTATTTTACTCTGGTGAAAGTCTGTTCAACAAGCCGACGGTTAACAAGCCGACAGCGGAGAAAACGCGCTGCTCTTCTCTAACTCCCGGAAACAAAACCCAGATCTGACAAGAATATCTGGCTTTATTGTTTATAATGTTGATAATAAATAAAGTAAATGGGCTTGATATCTCATGCCGACTGTTAAGATCCTAAAAAATACCCCGCAACAAAGACGGAGCCATAGTGCTTGATTCCCTGATTACGTGACCGTCATCTTTATATAAATATTGTTTTCTTTGTCGTTCACGGTCAGTGTCTGTCTTGTTTAGCTTTGCATTGGATTTGCATCAATAAATAAGGTAGGCCTATTTATTTCAACTAAGGTAAGGAATTACAGCGCGTTTTAAAACAAACAAAAAAAGCATCCGTGCAAATTTATTTACAGGCTGTAACTTGAAGGCGACGACCCTATTTGAACTTCTAGAAGGAAAATTCTTGCTTTTAGGTATGGAAATATGTGCCAGTCTTATGTTAAGGCCAAATTCATTAACATTTGTTGCAGTGAAATGTACATTTTCATGTTTCAAGTTGTTGAAATTAGCATTACTTAATATATTTTTAACGAACGAATATGAATTTACTAAGAACAACCGCTGCAAACAAGTAATGGTAATAAATGAATTATTGTTGTTAATCATTTAATATTACGTTGATATTTTTATACCTAATGAAAGTAATGTTAACGAATTCTGTGGCTCACCAGTTTTGAAACATTTTAATATGGTGATGTGAGCCGAGCATAAAACGCGATCCGGGCATCCAGTGTGTAAACTTAAAATATTTAAACAAGCTTGCAATCTGAGTGAACAAATATTTAGGAACACATACAAATGATTTTTGTATTTTCTTTTGTATTTATTTTCTGTAAATTAAAAAATCATTACAGAAGAAGTGAAGAAGCGTTAAATAAGACCTGACTCTAAGGTCTTCTGTAACGGTAACTTAACCTTGTGGTGACGCAGTTTTATTCTTATGAAAAATAGGAATATTCGAATAGCATTTTTAATATTCGAATAGTTATTGCGGATCGAATATTCGAATGTTCGAATATTCGTGCACATCCCTAATGAGCACCGTTTGCCGAGATCTGCCCCTGTAACGAGGCTCGGTCGGTGCATCAACTGGTCGGGAGGCGGGAGATTACGAGGACATTACGGCCACGTTCTGGACGTTTTTCTCCACTAAACTTGGTGTAGATCACGCCACAGTGTTCGCACTTACATGAGCAGCCCCCAGTGCAGCGGCCTGCTATGTAATGAAGCATATTTGGGCCGCTTGTCACACAATGAGTAGACCTTTCCTATAGGTTATGCCTTGTATATACGCCGAGCCGACCCCGTGCTTAGGGCTCTGCCTTGTACAAGTGAGGCATAATTTCGGCAAATTTTTTCACGTGAGTTGGCCCCCATTGTAATGGGGGAATGCCGTGTAAGCACGTGTTGTGATTATTCTTTCACATGGGTGCAGTTTGTGTGTGTGTGTGTGTGTGTGTGTGTGTGTGTGTGTGTGTGTGTGTGTGTGTGTGTGTGTGTGTGTGTGTGTGTGCGTGTGCGTGTGCGTGTGTGCGTGCGTGCGTGCGTGTGTGTGTGTGTGTGTGTGTAATTCTTTCAGTATCTCTGTTAAAAATGTATATTACAAATCAATCTGTTATTTTCAGTAATGATGCTGTTAAAAATATTTTTGTAGACTTTTCAAGTTTTGTTTTTCTATATTATCTAATGGTCTTGTTAATGGTGGAGGCCTCATGGTTTAGGTAAATTATCACACTGCATAAGTAAATGATTCTGTGTGTGATGAGGAAATAGAATAAGCTGGTAGTAATCATAATGCTGTAGTTATTTCTATAGTCTTTATTTCTTTTGTGTAAAATTTCAACAAAATGTTGAAATTGAGAGGTTTGGACTTTTTTTCACTGAAATAAATGTTTTTTATTACACAGAGAGTAAAGTACTGAAAAAAGGTACCGTTTGATACTGGCACCGAATTCCAGGTACCGTACATGGTACCGGTACCAGCTAAAAAGTGAACTGTACCCAACCCTAGTTGTCACTATGACGATCGTGTCGGCCACGCTTCAGACACGCCCTCCATCAAGCGTTGACGCTGAAGCCCCGTGTGAATCAGGCGTGATGCACGTGAAAAGAAAACTGAAAGGTGTGCACGTAGCGGTCATGTCTAGCGCATGCTTTTTTTCCGGCCTGTAGTTCCATCCTTTTAGATGCACAAGTGTTGTCAGGGATCAATAGTGGTGATTTGAATGAGAGTGCCTTCACCAGATGAAATTTCCATGTCCTTTATGAACACACTTTCTTGTCCTTCTTGTTAATGTCATCTCATTTTCTTTTAGTTTTAAAGCAGACAGTCGCTCTCTCTTGGGGTAGGCTGTGAATGATGATAGTCTCTTGCTTCACTGCTTTGATGAGATTTTGCAGTATGTGCAGACACACTCCTCTGTGTGTGTGTATGTGTATATGTGTCTACTTTTTATTTTTTTGTATTCTCACTACACCTGCCAGATGTTGGATCAACGTGCAACATAAAATGCAGTTTTACTGGCAGATTCTGTAACATTGTTGACTTTGATCAATATTTGTATTTGCTGTAAGAAAAGAACACAGGCTAAAAGGTCCAGTGAATGAAATTTATGCGGCATCTAGCTGTGAGGTTGCAAACTGCAACCAAC
This sequence comes from Triplophysa rosa, assembly GCF_024868665.1. NCBI lineage: Eukaryota > Metazoa > Chordata > Actinopteri > Cypriniformes > Nemacheilidae > Triplophysa > Triplophysa rosa. The sequence continues at coordinate 13,152,153 of NC_079910.1, read as the reverse complement.
GGCTCACTCCACCACTCACCCACTCCCTTTCAATGTAAGTAAGATGTCATCACATTATCATTTCTTTGCCGAAGGAGATAACGTATTTACAAAGCGCACTCTGTGGAGCAGTTTGGCAAATTCCATGCAAGTGGACCCGTGGTGTATGTAGAAATAGTTAATTCTAAGGTAAAAAAAACTTATTTACGGTCTTTATACTGTACACCTCTGAAGACATAGTTATGTATATTTTATTGCATTTCTGTGAATAGATCCTTTAACCAACCTTTAAGGCTTGGTTTCTGACACACTTTAATTTTTCAAAATTGTTCCCACATAAAATCCTGGACAAAGGAAAATATTAACGTGAGAATTACAATTGAGATCATTTTGCCGTTTTCAAGGGCAGTTTTATAAATGTTTGCATGAGACTTTCACATTTGAACTAGTAATATATTTTGTTATTAAAGCAACAGCTCAAAGCGCATTTACTCTTGTGTTGTTCCCAACCTGTATGACCTGCTTTTCTTTGTGAAACAAAAGAAAAGTATTACAGAATGTCTAGAGTACCTCTCTATATATTTTCTAAATGGGCAACGGGGCTGTCAAGTCCCCCAAATGACCAAAAGCATCATAAAAGTACCAGAAGGCAATCCATATGACATGTGCATTATATTCCCAGTCGTGCAATAGATTTGTGTGCGAGACAAACTGAAATATAAGTAATTTTTCATGCTGAAATTATGATACTTTGAGTTAGGTTTGACCTGAAAAAGATAAGAAATAAAACATTGACATTCACATCAGTGACATAAACTCTGGCATAAGTTATGATGCTTTATTTTTTTTTTAGCTTTACAGTCCCAGTTTTATTATGAGAGACCCTGGACACTTGGCAATATATCATCTTTTGTCTTCCTCAGAAGCAAGCAAGCCTTGCGGACTTGGAATGACGTGAGGGTGAGCAAATGATGAATTTTTGGGAGAGCTAACACTTCAACATTCACATAGACACACCTACCGTGAGACTCTTCTTGGCTTAAACCCAAGCCATTCATCAAAATGTCTATGACATTTTATCATTTTTGTACTGTAGAAATAATAGATTTTCAGCATTACAGATTCTCAGCATTCTGGCAGTTATGAAATTCACACTACCACAAGTGATTCACCATGATTCACATCACCTCACATTACACTCCCCCTGAAGTTTGTGAGAATTAGACGTAGCTGTAGACATCGAGCCTTGCTGCAAATGCAAGAAGTGCAGGTTCAGTTTTTACCTGCGTCCCAATCAGAGCCGATTCTTCCTATAGGCAAACTACGCAAGTTGCGTAGGGCCCCTGCACCACCAGGGGGCCTACTTGAGTACCGAATCAAAAACACTATAATGTCAACAAGACGCAAGAAAATTCAACTTTCTGCCTTCGGAGTGTTCTGTTACACACTTCACAGGAATCATTTGGAAATTTCCTTTTTAATACTTAATTTATTTAATTACTGTGACATACTCGGACATCATGCAGTGCGCGCGGGTGATGACGTTGTAACGGCCACTTAAAGCAGTTACGGTAGAGAGGAAACTGCGCATGCGCGTGGCGGCATGTACTTTTTGAACAGTTTGGGAAGGCGAGAGAACCGCTCTGCCGACTTTTGTCCGTTTTCTTTTCTTTTTTTGCTTTTGTTTACCAATGTGGGGATGTCTTATGTTTTGTCGCTCAGCCCGCATGTATGCTGACGAGTTGACGACGTGAGAACTTATTAAAACCGTGGAAAGTAAATCGGCATTGTTTGTCATTCATTATTTTCCCTGGCAACGTTAACTTTTACGTTGCGTTACAACATGCGCATAATGTGATGATGCGTCTTACGTTACATATGGCTTCAAAACGAAGCTATCCGTATGTAGCGGAAAAAACGGCTACAACGTGAAGCAGAAGCAAAAGAACAAGAACTAGAAGGCATGTGTTTTTGTACTATTTTAAAGTCTTATTTAGTTTTGTCAACTTATGCAAGTACATATTTACAAAACAGTTGGTTTGACTGGACGTTCGATAGTCGTGAATTTAGGGACCGTCTCCAAAGTTACATACACATTCATATTCTACCTTCAATACCATTTACAGGGTCACAAAACCAGCTGTACAATGTTCATGTGAGTCTCAGCTATAATGCTCACCACTGTACTTCGTTTGCCCATGATAATATGTACTTTTTGCGTCATTACATTTAGAGAATAATTGATATGTTTTGTTTTCGAATGCTTAGCTTTCTTGAGTAAACTATATCTTGTTTTATTTTTGTTAATCACTCATTTGATTAGTAAAAAGCTAGATGGTTCCAGAGCCATGTGTTACTTTATTTACATGTGAATCAAAATGTGAATTTAATTTATACTTAATTGTTCTTACTGTCAGTTTAAGGTTGTTTGTCTTTCAGTTTTAATTTGTTTAAGTGTGTTAATTGATTTATCATTTTATATCTTATAGTTTACAGTTATGCTCATCTAATTTGAACTATTACGACAAGGGCCCCTCACAAAGGTTTGCATAGGGCCCCCAGACGTCTAAGATCGGCACTGGTCCCAATGCCAAATGAAAGAAAACATGTTATGATAATGTGAATACGTAGTAGCAGACAATACACACAACCCATTTGTCTTTAATGCTATTCGGTTAACATGCTTAATTCTGTTTGCGTGTGCACCTTCTTTACTTTCGTCGAGATGGTTTAACTGGAAGAAACTTTTGATGAACCAGCAGCAGTTCTTCTGGGCACAAACCACCTACAGCTCGTCTGAGTAATTAAACTAAAGGAATTTAAAAGGCAAATGAAAACACAAAATGAAATAAATAAGGGAGCAATAACCGCCACTCAATAAGTCGAGAGTGCTGAGTGCGAAAGTCCGGGAGGGGCTTGCGTTTGGCCCAGAGAGTCGAGAGACTATTTTCATTAGGATATAGGCCTGAATGCAGCAAAAATGCTGACAGGGGCATCCATAGCTTCCTGAAGCTAATCTTCACTTGATAAAAACTTCACCCGCTGCTTTGTTAACGGCACATTAATTCATTGCCGAGCGCTCGGCATTCCTCTCCACCCTCGCTTTCGCTACCCTTCTGTCTTAGTCTGTCTCTGTTTAACACTCGTGCTGCAGCTCTTGTCATTTCTGCTCTACAGTACCAAACTGCCCTGCGTTAAAAATCAATTTCTCTTGTATTTTTTCTATTTCTAAAATTGTAAAAAAATATATTTGTGATGTTATTTTTCAGTTTGTAATTTTAAACTGTGATGCAAAAAGTGCAAGTATTGAGGTCCAGCAACATTAAATGTTCTTTGTGACATTGAAAGCGTTAAGCTGAACAATGTAAATCATATATAGTTCAAATGCAAATTCGTAATAATTTGTCTTTCTCAACCCATTTCACTTTCTTTTCTCCAGGGAGATGTTGCGAAGAATGCTGATGCACGTCCTTCAACCACTGGCAGCAGTCATCAAACCTGACACAAGGTATCGTGACGCACCAAATCCGAATGTGTGTGAAAGTGATTTGAGCAGCATCAACATTTTTCACACACTTCAATTTGTGTTTCACAAAAGTAACTCAGTCATATGGGTTCTGCACCACATGAGGCTGAATAAACCATGACAGAATTGTTCTGTCAGGACACATTTAATTGAGGAAATTTATGCGGCTCCCACAAGCTGGTGTATTTAGTGCTGCTGAACAGATGTGTCTCATTTGGAGTTAATACATTGTTGGAGTGTTTGATATCACAGCACACCGTTCTGCACCAGAAATCAATACTTACAAATGACACATCTTCCCATTATGGCTGCGAAGGGAGGGTCACACATTACAGTTTTGTCTGTATATTTTCGTCATCTGTTATCATTTCTGGAGCTTCTAGTGGTTGCTTGTGACTAAGACAAACATTACTTTTGCTATTAATGCAGTACATATGTTAAATCTGTTACTTGACAACACATTTTGAGCTAGAGACGACAATGTTACCTCAAATCCTGCTGTTCATTGACGAGAGGTGTTTGTTCTATTACTTGTAAAGGTGTCAGACTTCATGAAGTTGCATGGGTGATGCTAAAACGGTGAAAACTTTCATAGACTTGCATTTGGCTTAAGCCACGGTGCATCCAGTGATCCAAATATTATAAACACATGGTAAGCTTGTGTGCTGGTGAGCAATCACATAATAATGTGCTTAAAATAAAACACTTGACATGATAGCAACACCTTGGAAACAACAACCTACAGCATTGTGATGGCTCTTGGTTACCATGAATGTACAAATCAGTTTGCATAACATGAACACTGTAATTTCAAGTCGTATTCTTTACAGCAATTTCCCCACTGCCTCTCATTCTTAGCATTCTCGAAAAAGAGTTATGTCACGTTGAAAATTTTAAGGTGAGTTTTTCATATGTTTGGTAGGCCTAAAAAAAGTTCCCTTTCGAGAGCCGTCTCTCGACATTGCGCCCGGACGCTATGGGGTAATCCTTCCTTCTCTACCTTTCCTGAAGCCATATTGAATCACGCCAGTGCCAGACTGGCCAATGCTGCTCAAGATGGCGAAAAGGGGCAGGCCCTGCTGCCACTATATAATGCGCCATCATAGTGGGATTGCCTCAGAATCTTCTCCTTCACGAACCTGAAGTCTTGCCGTTGATAGGATGCTACCATACGGGACAGGCAATTCCCGCGTCCAGTACATGCGTTCCGGCAGATGGTTAACAAGAAGAACTTCACTTTGTATGGATTATAGGTAAGCGAAGAGGAGCTACAGGTTGCAGGCAGAGGCCCACTGCCGCCAGCTCAGCTGGTGGGGCCCGCCACCCCCCGGAGCAGGAATATGCGCCACACCGGGCTACAGACCACTATGTGATGAGCACTAGGGATGGGCATTTTTCAATAATTTCATATTCAAATATTTGAGCTCATAAAAAACGAATATTCAAATATTGGTTTATTTAAATTAAGTTAATAATGACGTAATTTGTTATGTTTTTATTTAGTCACAATTTCACATCAAGCTTATAATTATCATTAAATATTCATAATGCATTAATATTATATCCTGTATATCGTTTTTTATGTTGAAAAAATAGAAAAATACATAAAAACTGCAGATAACGGACTTAACAAAACGAACAAAACGCAACGTATATTGACAGTCTGTGATATATGGTTATCTTGTTTATTTTGTTTTACATGTTCTTGATAAGAAAAACAAGCATATAGGTCTATTTTACTCTGGTGAAAGTCTGTTCAACAAGCCGAAGGTTAACAAGCCGACAGCGGAGAAAACGCGCTGCTCTTCACTAACTCCCGGAAACAAAACCCAGATCTGACAAGAATATCTGGCTTTATTGTTTATAATGTTGATAATAAATAAAGTAAATGGGCTTGATATCTCATGCCGACTGTTAAGATCCTAAAAAATACCCCGCAACAAAGACGGCGCCATAGTGCTTGATTCCCTGATTACGTGACCGTCATCTTTATATAAATATTGTTTTCTTTGTCGTTCACGGTCAGTGTCTGTCTTGTTTAGCTTTGCATTGGATTTGCATCAATAAATAAGGTAGGCCTATTTATTTCAACTAAGGTAAGGAATTACAGCGCGTTTTAAAACAAACAAAAAAAGCATCCGTGCAAATTTATTTACAGGCTGTAACTTGAAGGCGACGACCCTATTTGAACTTCTAGAAGGAAAATTCTTGCTTTTAGGTATGGAAATATGTGCCAGTCTTATGTTAAGGCCAAATTCATTAACATTTGTTGCAGTGAAATGTACATTTTCATGTTTCAAGTTGTTGAAATTAGCATTACTTAATATATTTTTAACGAACGAATATGAATTTACTAAGAACAACCGCTGCAAACAAGTAATGGTAATAAATGAATTATTGTTGTTAATCATTTAATATTACGTTGATATTTTTATACCTAATGTAAGTAATGTTAACGAATTCTGTGGCTCACCAGTTTTGAAACATTTTAATATGGTGATGTGAGCCGAGCATAAAACGCGATCCGGGCATCCAGTGTGTAAACTTAAAATATTTAAACAAGCTTGCAATCTGAGTGAACAAATATTTAGGAACACATACAAATGATTTTTGTATTTTCTTTTGTATTTATTTTCTGTAAATTAAAAAATCATTACAGAAGAAGTGAAGAAGCGTTAAATAAGACCTGACTCTAAGGTCTTCTGTAACGGTAACTTAACCTTGTGGTGACGCAGTTTTATTCTTATGAAAAATAGGAATATTCGAATAGCATTTTTAATATTCGAATAGTTATTGCGGATCGAATATTCGAATGTTCGAATATTCGTGCACATCCCTAATGAGCACCGTTTGCCGAGATCTGCCCCTGTAACGAGGCTCGGTCGGTGCATCAACTGGTCGGGAGGCGGGAGATTACGAGGACATTACGGCCACGTTCTGGACGTTTTTCTCCACTAAACTTGGTGTAGATCACGCCACAGTGTTCGCACTTACATGAGCAGCCCCCAGTGCAGCGGCCTGCTATGTAATGAAGCATATTTGGGCCGCTTGTCACACAATGAGTAGACCTTTCCTATAGGTTATGCCTTGTATATACGCCGAGCCGACCCCGTGCTTAGGGCTCTGCCTTGTACAAGTGAGGCATAATTTCGGCAAATATTTTCACGTGAGTTGGCCCCCATTGTAATGGGGGAATGCCGTGTAAGCACGTGTTGTGATTATTCTTTCACATGGGTGCAGTTCAAAATGGCGACAAGCCTTTTCACGCACGTGCTCTATGCATCTATGAGGACGGTGGTTAGAGCCACTCGATTAGATGTGGGACACCCGGGTTCGATTCCCGTCTCAACCATTACTTCCTATGGCTAAAGTACACCGCTATGTGGCTTACATATGCGCTATACTGTAACTTATATTATACGGCTTTAAGAGTCTGTAATACCTGTGTAATACCTTTTGGCTAAAGGGTGCAGGCTTTCCATCAAGTGGCTTGCTATACTCACTGTTACGTAGCCCCGCATGTAGGTTGTGACAGCAACGCTACCCCTGTGACTGTGTGCATGCTTTTGCAGAACAGACCTCCAGCACAGAGCTCATTTTTACTCATGCACGCTGTTGTATCTCTTGGGTCCCAGCCTCATATCAGACTCCAGGAGACAGCGCTGAGTGGTGTGTGGCCGCGGGGCACACCTATGGAGGTTGACGGTGCGATTTGGCTTTCAATTTGTGCTTTGGTTATATGCACAACATACACTACCTAGTGTTCTTTTCCTCCAGGGGCACGTTTCAATAAGGAGGTTCAACCAACAACAAGTTAAAATGTGAACTCTGAGTTGATGTACACTAAGATATGAAACTTTGAGTTTTTGGTTTCAGTACAGCTGATTTGAGTTAGGTTAATCAACTCTGGGTAGGCTTACCTTGAGTTAAATACGTGCACCACGACTATGAAAAGCCATCATCAATGGAGCTCTGATATTACGATTCACCATGGCAACAGCACCAAAAAAAGCAACATGGCTACAGAAAGCACTTGAGAGCGAGGCACACTTTCCTCACCACTCTGCATACAGTAAATTTACTAATGTGATTAAAATGACTTAAGTTTAAATGAATAAATAGATAAATGTACCAATAAACAAATACAATTAATCAGTAAATGAATGAATGCAAATAATCTGAAATAATAAAAAATTCTTATGTTCTCAGTCCCCATCAGTGCTCTAGTGATGAGTGTGACATGTCATTGTGTATAGGACACTTGTTAGGGTGTCGTATAATAGTCAGACTGTTTGCTGGTTCGAACCCTGCATGCTCGGAGCAGATTTGTGTAGTAGTGGCTGCACGTCTAAATTGATTGTTTATTACTTTTATCTGTTCATTTCTGCATTTATGTCTGTATTTATTCATTTCTTTATTCGTGCACTTTATTTATACACGTTATCAAGTAATATCTCATCCTCCATAGAAAACTACCATTTGTGAGAAAATGTAGAATATACTCTGATGTAATGCACGGCCACAATCGCTGATGTTATTGATGTAAGGATGGATGAGATGTTATGATATATCTAATTCACTTTAAAGAAAAATGGCTGCATGCCAGCACTTAGTGTACAGGGTTTGTTGCTGCCCTGCTTGGCCTCAGCACTTGTTGTTTATATACTTGTTGTTTATTGCTACCCTGCTTAGTGTAGTGGCATAGCGTTCTTGTGAACTATAGTGGTATGGTATTCCCCAGAGTTCTGAGTGTTTTGATTGGATCCTGTAGCAGAATTTTGGTATCCAATCATCTTAGAGCCTATATAAGGTCAAGGTGTGCGCTGTTAGTGGGAGTTGTGCTATGTGCTACTGCCAAGAGTTATGTGGTGCACGTTATGTGTTAGCTCGGCTAAAGTTGAGCTGTTTTTCGCTGTTCTCACGGCGGGATTGTATACAGTCCCCTTCCTCGTTTGGCATGCCTTAAGTTTTTCTTTGGAAAAAAATATTTTATCTCTCAGTACTTTATTTTTTTTGCAAAACTTTATTGTTTGCTTTCTCTCAATACCTAATTTTTTTTTGCTCAACTTTTATTTTTATTTTGCAAAATTTCATTTTCTTTTGCAAATATGTGCGGCACTCAATTGACTCCATAGTTCTCTGTTCTAGCTTTTTTTACTTTTAGAGTGAATATATCTAAGCTTAATGGTGAAAACCTAATTGAGATTTATCCATTTTATGCAAACCCTTATTGTTTTCCCTATTGACAATTTACAGTGTAAAATATTTAAGTTGACTTCTTTAAATATTTTCTGTTTTCCCAGCTAATTTTGTTGTACTTGTGCTTCGCAAGCTACAGTTCTACAGTACTTTGCCAACACAGAGAAAGAGAAATAGAGTTCCCTTTCTGTCGGTCTCTCGACGTTGTGTCGAACCGACAGATGGGGTTAGTCCTTGAGAACCAATCACTTCCGACTTCTTAGAAAAGGCCAATGAAAATTGGCGAATGAAATTTGCATGCCAGACTCCGCCCCTGGATATCCGGGTATAAAAGGGAGACGGCGTGCCTCATTCATTCACCTTTTGTTCTTAGGAGCCTTCGCTCATGATCAACAGACTTCGCTACAAGACTGCCGGCTCTACGACGTGGTGCAGCGAACTGTCCCTTCCTGCAGCGACTTCCCCTGGGCGTCTCGGCGGTTCCAGAAGTGTTCGAGTTTTTTTCTCTAAAAGAGCAAGTTTCTCCAGCGTGGCATGTCCCGCTGTTCTCGTGGGTGCAACACACTCATCGAGGAGGGGGACGGACACGATGTCTGCTTCCAGTACACTGGGGCAGATGTTGTGGATACGTCCTGCCCGCACTGCGGGCGGCTGACGATTCAGACGTTGCGTCACGGGTGGCTGTGTTCCCACGGGACTCAGCCACCACCTCGTCTGCTTCCCGTTCTGTGACGGCAGGACTACGGACCTGCCGCCCGCTACGGCGAGCAGCGAGGGTGATATGAGGATTACTGTGAGCGCTAATCCGTCAGCCACTGGCTCGCGGACCGTTCGCACCTCGCCTTGCTCGTCTGACTGTTCCCCATAAGACGGTCCGCCGTCTTATTCCTCAATCACGTATCGGACACGGTACGTGATGATGAGATGTCTGTTGCAGCATCGGAGGGTGACTTACTGGAATCAGACTCCGAAGATTCCTTGAAGCTCCCTCCCTCGGGGGGTCGAGATCAGGAAGAAGCGGATGTCGAAATGTCAGCCATGCTTTCCCGGGCCGCCGGCATTGGGTTGCGGTGCACCGCACTGCCTCTCCCAACGCTCGCGGCTGGATACACAGTACATCGGGCTTGAGAGCGGCTCCAAGCCGCACTCGCCCTCAGTTCCGTGTTCCCCCGGAAGTGCATGAGGAACCTAGTATGACCTGGAATGCCCCCTTCGGCGCATACACGTCAACTAGTTCCATCACCCTTTCTTCCCTCGATGGTGGGGCAGCTAGAGGATACGTCGATGTCCCCCAGGGGCTCGACCTAGACTCCCGTCCAAAGCACGTAGGCTTTTCGGCATCTGAGGTGTCGAGAGCTTACTCTGCTGCCGGCCAAGCTGTCCCCTCTCTCCATGCTATGGCCTTCCTGCAGGCCAATGCGCGGAGAGAGCTCTACGAGGGTAAGACCGACCCAGCGCTTATGCAGGAACTCCGCGGCTTCACCGACCTCGCTCTCGGGCAAACAAGGTGATTGCGCGGGCCCTGGGTCGGGCGATGTCCACACTTGTGGTCCAGGAGAGACACCTCTGGCTGAACCTTGCACAGGTGAGTAACTCTGAGAAAGTCCGCTTTCTCGATGCACCCATCTCGCAAGGGGGGGCTGTTTGGTGATACTGTCGAGTTCGACAGTTGGGGAGCAGACAGAGGATATCACGTATGTCCTCCCCAGCCGCGACTCGACCGCCCTCTGGCCGCCGAGATCCCGTGCACCGTCTGCTTCCCAGCAGCCCTGGTCCTCTTCGAGACATCGAAGAGGAGACCACCACCCCATCAGCAGCCGCGGCGAAAGCCAATGCGGCCATCATGGGAAGACCCCAGGGAGTTCGAGAATACCTTTCTAAAAGTTTTCTCCCTCTCTGGGCGTTTATCACAGCCGCTCTCACCCTCTACATGACGGTGTTTGGCAACTCGACGTTGCGTCACGGCGAGACCCAATGTCGAGGATAATCAGCAGCCTAAGCACTCTCAATCGACGGTGCTTTGTGCCACATCATCGTCTGGGTATTATCACAGCTGCTCTCACCCTCTGCACGACGGTGTTCGGCAACTCGACGTTGCGGCAAGACCCAATGTCGAGGATAATCAGTAGCCTAAGCACTCTCAATCGACGGTGCTTTGTGCCACATCATCGTCTGGGTATTATCACAGCCGCTCTCACCCTCTACACGACGGTGTTCGGCAACTCGACGTTGCGGCAAGACCCAATGTCGAGGATAATCAGCAGCCTAAGCACTCTCATTCTATGGTGCGTTGTGCTACATCTTCACCAGACAGGTAAAACTGCAGAGCCGATCTCCTCCCCGGGGGTCCCCCCCACAGCGAGGGATCCGTACTGCCAGCCATCGAACCAACCCAGGGAGGTCGATGAAGCAGAACGTACCCCTAGCCTCCCTGTCGGTCCCTGGGAGCCTGACAAGAGCTTCCCAAACCGTCACGGTGACTACGGGATACGGTCCGTCTCGGCTACGCGATCCAACTCCCCGAACGCCCGCCCAAGTTTCGGGGCATCCTCTTAACCTCAGCAGAGGCAAGGATGCCCGTGCTTCGGGCCGAGGTCGCCACCCCTCTGGTGAGGAAGCGATCGTGCTCGTCCCTCTAGCCGAGATGTTCAACAGGTTTTACAGCCCGTACTTCATCGTCCCCAAAAGAGTGGGGTCGCTAGATCTGCGTACCCTGAACAGGCACCTACTCAAGCTGCCGTTCAGGATGCTCACGCAGAAGCGCATCCTGGCATCTGTCAGATGTCAAGATGGATTCATGGCAATCGACCTGAAGGACGCTTACTCTCATGTCTCATTCTCCCTCGTCATCGCCCGTTCCTACGGTTCGCTTTCGAGGGTCAGGCATATTAGTACAGAGTCCTCCCCTTTGGTCTGTCCCTGTCCCCACAAGTCTTCATGAAGATCGTGGAAGCCGCCCTCACTCCCCTCAGGGAGAGAGGTGTGCGGGTACTAAACTGTCTCGACGACTGGCTCATTTGACACACTCGTGAGATCTGTTATGTACACACAGGGACCTAGTGCTTCAGCACCTAGATCGATTGGGACCACAGGTCAACCGAAAAGGAGCAAGCTCTCCTCTGTGCAGAGCATACTCTTTTTTGGTATGGAACTCAACTCTGTCTCCATTACAGCGCGACTGCGCTCAGTCAGTGTTGAACTGCCTGGAATATTTCAAGCAGTCAGCGGGAGGAGGCTCCTGGGTACATGGCATCCTCGACGGTGGTGATACCCCTCAGGTTGATGCACATGAGACCGCTCCAACACTGGCTACAGAGTCGAGTTCCCTGGAGAGCGTGGCACACCGGCAGCAGGCGGATGGTGATTACGCTTTTCTGCCGACGCACCCTAACCCCTTGGTCTTCAATGACCTTTTCTACGGACGGGGGTCCCTCTCGGGCAGGCGAGACGCGTCAGGGTCGACAGACGCCTCCCTGCAGGGTTGGGGTGCCGTGTGCAACGGGCACGCAGTGTCAGGGCGATGGACGGGCCCCCGCCTGCGCAGGCATATCAATTGCCTAGAGTTGTTGGATGTGCTACCCGCACTGAAGGGGTTACAACCTCTTGTGCAGAACAAGCACGTGCTGGTCCGGTCGGACTGCACAACTGCCGTAGCGTTTTAACCCGCCAGGGTGGCGTTCGCTTATGGCAGCTAACACGACTCGCCCGACGCCTCCTCCTGTGGAGTCCGCAGGGCCACACATATCCCAGGTGACCTGAACCAGACAGCCGATGTGCTCTCTCGTCAGTTAACGCCTCGCGGAGAGTGGCGACTCCACCCCCGCGTAGCCAGCTCATTGGGGACAGTCAGGGCGGGCTCAGGTAGACCCCTTCGCCTCCCTGGACACCACCCATTGCCGCTAAGGTACTCCCTGCCTCGGCACGGAGGCTCTAGCGCACAGCTGGCCGTGGGACAAGCGGAAGTACGTCTTCCCCCAGTGAGCCTCACTGCACAGACCCTGTGCAAGGTCAGGGAAGAGGAGCATCAAGTGTACTAGTTGCGCCATACTGGCCCAACCGGACTTGGTTCTCGGAGCTAATGCTCTTGACGACAGCTCCCCCCTGGCCGATTCCCCTGACGAAGGACCTGCTTTCCCAGGGGAAGGGCACGTTATGGCATCACGGGCTAGACCTCTGGAACCTCCATGTCTGGCCCCTGGACGGAACGAGGAGATCCTGAGTGGCCTAACCCCTGCGGCGGTTAAGACCACTACTCAGGCTAGGGCCCTGGCCACTAGGTGACGATACGCCTAGTGGTGCCTCTTCTCATCCTGGTGCTCTTCTCGAGGAGAAGACCCGCGGAGTTGCTTGATCAAGTGGGTGCGGTCCTTCCAGAGACTCGAGAATAATCTCTCCCCTTCCACACTGAACGTGTATGTAGCCGCTGTTGCCGCTCATCACGACCCAGTTGCTGGTAGTCTCTAGGACAGCACAACCTGATCATTTGGTTCCTAAGGGGCGCGGGAAGGCTACCACCTCACCCACGCTCCGTACCCTCTTACGACCTTGATGCGGTCCTGGAGCCCCTCGGAGATGCCGCTCTTTCTCACTTCACGATGAAGACGGCTCTCGGGAGGACGCTCAAGAGGGTAGCGGACCTACAAGCATTCTCCGTGTCCACAGATTGCCTAGAACTCGGGCCCGGTTATTCTCACGCTATCCTGAGACCCCGGCCCGGCTACGTGCCCAAAGTTCCCACCACTCCCCCGAGACACCAGGTGGTGAACTTACAGGCGCTCCCCACAGGGGAGGAAGACCCAACCCCATCCGTGTTGTGTCCAGTACGCGCATTGCGCCTCTGCTTGGACCGCACGCAGAGCCGCAGAAGCTCTGAGCAGCTCTTTGTCTGTTTTGGAGATCAGCAGGGAGGGCTGTCTCAAACAGAGATTGGCGCATTGGATCATGGATGCCGTCACTATGCCGTACCTGTCCTAGTTCGCCTACGCCCACAGGGTGAGAGCTCTCTCCACACGGAGTACAGCCTCCTCGTGGGCACTGCTCGAGGCGCCTCTCTGGCAGACATCTGCAGAGCTGCGGGTTGGGCTACACCCATCACCTTCGCGAGGTCCTACAGCCTTCGCGTAAAACTGGTCGGCGAGTATTGCGGGCATCAGGCAAGACCGGCGACCGGTAGGGTGTACGCCTATGACAGTACCTGACCCTAAGGGGGTCAGCGTACTACTAGCCTCCCTTCTTCCCCCACTGGGTGAAGAACAGGCACTCCATCCATCACTAAGCAAGCACCTCCTGTGGGCGGGCTGGGCAGAGCAGCCCTGCCCCTTAGGCCGGGTATCACCTGAGTTATTCGCAACATAGATCTAACCGGACCTAGTGCTACCAGACGTTGCAACCCCCCAGCAGGGCGGTTCCGTCTGATGTATCCTCATGCTGGTTCCCACCTTGGTAACCCATGACCTCCTTAGGTGGACCTCCACCTCACAGTTAACTCCTTCAGTCCGCACTTTCTTCCCATGAGTTCTCCCCCATCGGTGAGACCATGTTGGTATCTCCACTAGTCTCCTCCCTGTGGTAGGAAGTGGTCTCTGTAGCGCATCCCCCGCTTGAGGAAGTAGCGCTTACCCAGTGGCCTTACGGTTCCGGGCGGCTTCTCGCTGTTAGAGAAACAAGGCCGCCGCCTGTGAGGCCGAAGGTAGGGGCCTTCCCACCTTTCAAGAAAGCTCTGGGACCCCCTACCTACCCACTGGTAGGTTACAATTTCGCGGTAGCGCTCACGGCTGACACGCCCAGGCCAGTCACCGTCGCTTCGTTGAGATTGAGACAGGGCACCGTGTTATGGCATTTTCCATTGGAACCCCATCTGTCGGCTCGACACAACGTCAAGAGACCGACAGAAAGGGAACATCTCGGTTACGTTTGTAACCTCGGTTCCCTGATGGAGGGAACGAGACGTTGTGTCCTCTTGCCACAACACGTGCTGTCCACTGCAGCAGTCGTGAGAGGTCTCAGGCTCCTCAGAACTAAGGTGAATGAATGAGGCACGCCATCTCCCTTTTATACCTGGATATCCGGGGGCGGAGTCTGGCATGCAAATTTCATTCGCCAATTTTCATTGGCCTTTTCTAAGAAGTCGGAAGTGATTGGTTCTCAAGGACGAACCCCATCTGTCGGTTCGACACAAAGTCTCGTTCCCTCCATCAGGGAACCGAGGTTACAAACGTAACCGAGACGATTTCCCTTCCACTTCCATTCTTATGTTCTCTTTTTGTGTTTCCAGCATTGAGTTTTAAGAGCTGACTTACCTCATGCCTTTTCTTTAAACTGTCTTCACCTAACGTCAGGCTGTCGTGGTAAATCACAGGATCGCTGCAGCAGCAGTGGCTTCACAGTCGTCTTACTGGGGTGAGAGGACCAGACAAACAACGCAGAGAGGACACGGCAGCTGACAGCCTGCACGAGATTCCCATCGCTGACAAGCAAACAAACCAAGTGCTACGAACGCCATATTTGCGTAACATGTCTTATGCGCACCATGACAAATTGCCACTTGGAGAGCCTTCTCTGTCATATCACATACATATTTAAATACATTTTATATATTTTAAATATGATATCATTAATTCATAGTGTCACACACTGTAGGTTTTAAGACTGTAGCTGTGGAGATAGGAAATGGCAGACGTGCTGACTCCTATACTTCCTGACATCAGCGTATCAGTGTTTCAAGCTAAAAGCATACTGCATCTATACTAAACCGCTCTCCATTTCTGAGTAAAGTGGCCTTTCCTTTGGCAATGTTGTGACAGTCTGTCACACACGCAACATATGTAACAGTTAGTTATCTGTGGCTGCACTGTCGGTTATATTAACATAGTATAAAGCTCTGGAAAAATCACTTCCAAATTGTTTTCAGTTTTTCTGAATTTACTATTTGTTGATATGTGCTGACGTAAAATGATCATTTTTGTTATGTTCTGTGAACTACTTACAACATTTCTCCCAAATTCCAATAAATGTTTTTTATTAGCAGAATACTAGTCAAAATAACAAAAGATACAGTATGCAAAGTTTTGAATAATAAGAAATAAAAATAACAATAACCACGGCCTTCGTTCATCTTGGCATTCTCTCAGTGTTTCACATTGCTATTGGCTGACTTTATGTGAGGTTAGCTTTTGTTGGAAGAGACACTGGAATGGAATGGACATAATATACATATAAATTCTGATTGAAGGCAAATTTGGTGTCTCTCAGTTATTTTTCTAGAGTTGTATATTGTAATAGCTTGTTGAGAATAAGGAGAATAGTTGAGAATAGCTTAATACACATTCACAAATAATTCAAGGTCCACTTGTAAACCACCATGTAATTCTTTCGATCTCTAACCCTAAACAACTATAAAATCTAAAGGTAACATTTAAAACAAAAGTAAAAAACACCTTAAAATATGACCGATACACTAGTTGGTAAATCTAATTTAGGGTGAGTTCACAGATGGCATGTTTGGTTCGATTGAAACAAACTCTGGTGCGATTGTTCTGTTAGTGCTGTTTATTTTTGTATGTGTGAACGCTGCCATCTGAACCAAGGTGCACGTCAAACAAGCGGTCTCGGTCCATTTTCAAACGAACTCGGGGTCGGTTCGATTCAAATACTAACGCAAAGGCATCTAACCAAACCTAAACAGGAAGTGATAACAACATACAACCTGAAAATGAAGTGATTTGGTAATATAAAAGGAGTGTTTATTAGATCTGCGCTTGTGTGTGTAACAGGAATTCCTGGCGCTGTTTTGACTGCTTTAAGAACTTCAGAACTTTAAGAGCTTGGTAAAAATATCATCATATGCCCACACATACATTGAGCATGTATAACACAGCACACAGTAATGCCAATGTGAACGCTAAGCAGGACTAAAATGTCTTTTTGGTCTGGAACAAAATAACCAAGAGAACGGAACTACAAATGTGAACACCACCTATAGTACATAATGCTGAAGAGATTATTTTAGATGTAGGCTAGGTTAAAGCCATAGTTCACCCTAAATGAATTCTGTGATTATTCATGTTTTATACCTGCTGTTGTGCACCTTTTTTAAATGTACACCACTTTTTTTCTATACAATTTTAGTCAAAAATGACATAAAATACCCCATTTATAAAGTATGAAGTAATGGAATTTAAAGAGTACATAACTAGGGATTTATAAGGTCCTACTTTGGTTTATGGAGTGTCCAACAACACTCTATGTTTATGTACATAGAAGGTGTAAAAACACTATTATTTCATAATAATAGGCAGTTATTCTTACCTTACTTCTTGACTGACTTTCACATGATTCGTTCCGCAATTCATCTGTCTAATCCCCTCCTTTCCGCTAGCCTAGTCTGACGTGATTGGTCAGATGGTCTAGTCTGCTGTGATTGGTCTACCGCGAATGAGGCTCACGAGCTACAGTGTTTGGGGGAGAAGAGTGAAGTTTTCATGGGCAGTCCTAGCAAAATGTAGGCGGGGACTATATGTAGTGACGTAAATCCGCAGCGGTTCGTGAATCGGACAAGGGACAACACGTTTGAGTGATTCAGAGTCGACTCCCTTTTTTCAAAAATTCATTCACTTTAGGATTTACAACTTGGCAGACTGCTTACTTTCAAACACGCCAACATTACACACTGCATGAAATGTGATTTTCATGATCTCATGTTATGTACTCTTTAAAACGTAATAGGTTTGCAAACAGACTGAAATTTTAATTCATTGTTTGCTTTAAACAACAGATTGTGAATGACGTATGCCGTCATTGACATTAAACATTACGCAAGCTTTTGCCATAAAGTAAATTCTCCAAAACTAGTTGAATGTCACCAGATGTACGTTTTAGTGCAGGATGAAAGTCACTCCCTTTGAGAGAGTGTTGTTTGGTCATGCATTGTCTTCAGCTCTGAGCATCAGCTTGACGGGACCTCAGGAAAAGATGAGTAATATAAAATTCAGCAGACACAAGAACCAATAAAAAGGAATGCCATACAAATCACTTGTTTCAAGATTATGACAGACAAGCTGAAAAACAATAACCCGCCATTACTCTGACAGATGTTTCTGAAGACAGACGTTTGTGTCTGCAATACATGCAGTATATGGTCTCACATTAAGCTTAAACTGACATAGAAGAGAAGAATACTTCCTGAAGTGCTGTTGGTTGAGTATGGCTCATGGCATGGGTATGATTCCCATGTAATGATTAAAGGCACCTACTAAGATAAAAGTAGGGTTTATGCTGTCTTCTGAACCTTAATGGTCCAAGTGAGCTATCATTTTGAGAGAACAATCACAAAGGGAGCTGAAATTTTAAACAACTTTAATAAACTTTGCCTTGATTATGCTTGACTAAGTGGTTATAGGCTGAATAACAGAATAGGGTCAGAGTCAAAGCAGATGCCGTACAGCTGATTCGCACAGTAATGCTAAGTGTTATTTATCTGTGTTGGAAGTTAAAAAGCCTACACTGCAACTCTGCCAGTACAGATCCCAAAGTAAGCTATACCCTAATTGACTTAATGGAATAAGTGTAATTAGATCTGCTCCTCATTTATTATGGGTTACGAACAATGCTTTTGGACCTATATTCTGTCAGATAAGGGTTTTAGGTTATGGATGGACCTTGGGATGGATTTTACGTCAATTCAAAAACCTGTAAACTATCTCATAAAAAAGGTACTTCATGATTTTTGGCTGAATGGTTCTATAAAGAACCTTTAATGTCCGAGGAACCTTTCTGCTTCACAAAAAGGTTTTTTGTAGTAAAATCTGTCTTTTTAGCTTATAACAATATTAAGAAAGAAATGGTTCTCCTTCTTTTTATTGAAAAAGGGGGGGATAAATGCTTCTATTTTATTACATTTTTCACCTTTATTTTTAGGAGTCCAGCGTAAACTGTCATTATGAAAAACAGAAGCTGTCACACTCTTAAATATTGAGTTTATTTATCCCATGGAAAGCATAACAGCGTACAGGTAACCAACACATGATTGAGAAAATATTGACTGAATGCTCATTTTGGGTGAACGGTGCCTTTAACCAAGTTCGAGTCAATATCCACAAAATAGCTTGAGCATTAGGTATGGTACATTAGATATTTCAGAGGGGCTCTGCATGCAGCATGCAGCTCTGCTGACATAATGACGGCTCGCCTCGCGCTGTCAAACGTTAAATATCAGAGAGAGAGTGTCCGTCCCACTAATCAATAAACCATTTCCAATCCTTCACCGCAAAAACACTTTCGCTATCATTCTCCGTTTAAGGAGCTGAAAGCACATGGAAAATATCCAATGTATGAAATAAGCAGCTTGAATGGACGCGCTAGTTTTAAACGGCTCGTGTTCATTGATCACTTGAGGGCTGAATGGAACGCGCGTGTCTGATTTGGCGCCGTTCAGGAAAATATGACTTCCGCTTCAAAGAGCCTGTTAGCTAATGAATTCCTGTTTTTCTCGACGGTTTTAAAACTCCACGGTTTAGTGGAGTTTAGTTTAGCTTCATAAAGATTTACAAACAAGCATCCTTTAACCCTAAAATCCACAATTTCCTCTATAACGCATTACGTCAACATAGGCTAAATTATACTTATATAAATAGAAGACTTGTTTTTATGTCGATTAATTAACATTTGATTGATCATAGTTGAACTACTGTATGTATTCAATGGTGAATGTGGCTATGGTTTGCGTACTGTAAAACCATGGTTACATTTTCGTAAGAGTAGGTATTTACGGCAGGCTAATCTATTCAACACCTATTAAACAAATGTGTGAAACAAAACGTCAAAACAGGTATGCGTTAAGATGGACATATTCATTGAGCAATTCCTAGAATGTCGGACGAAAGAACGAAAATAGACACCACATTTTACACGTACAGTTTGCTATAATTTAGGCTACCACTGGGTTTTATATAGGCCTACGTCTATTACGGTTGAGTCAAGCTGTTAAGTGTTGCATATCGTGAATTTGCGCTGCTTTTGCTCAAGGTCGAAAAAGATCTCTGTAGTGCTTTGAAATAAAGCTGATTGTATCCCAAACCAATTATTTTCCCGAGATTTGTCCGTTATCCCTCCCACTTCACTCTCTCTCTCTCCCCTAACTCTCCCTTGAGCTTTCACACACACACTCCAACACATCCCCTCCCCTCTCATTGCACTTCGCTTTCCTTTGCCCGCTCGCTTTCTACAACAAACATGGCCGCTAAATCGGATGGAGCAGCCGTGTGTGTGAGCGAGAATGAGAGCGATTTGCGATGTCTCGTTGGCCCGGAGCAGAGCGCGGCTCGCCCGCATACTCACGCCGACAAGCGCTTCACGTTGCTGGACTGCTGCTGGGTGCTGTGCGCCCTCCTGGTCTTCTTCTCCGACGGAGCCACCGACCTGTGGCTGGCAGCGGACTACTACTTAAGGCGGGACTATTGGTGGTTCGGGCTCACGTTGGTCTTCGTGGTGGTTCCCTCCGCTGTGGTCCAGGTGTTGAGTTTCAGGTGGTTGGTCTATGATTACTCGGAAATGAGCGCGTCCCCGAGCGGGGACGGATGCGATTTCAGCACCAAGGGCAGCGACCAGAGGAGCCGGGGGAGCGTGGCTGGAGCGCGAACCCTGCGTGTGAATGGCACGCGGAAATGCTGTAGAGTGTGCATGTGGATCTTCCAATCCGTCATTCACGTCTTGCAGCTCGGCCAGGTTTGGAGGTAAGATAGATGGCATGCTGTGTGCACAATATATCAAGAGCGGTGATGCAACTCGGGTGCACGTGAGTGCGAACCTTTTTGAGATGCCAGCGCAAAGGGCAGTTGTAACTTGTGCTTAATAAACAGTTTTTAATGGATATTGCTAATTAGGGTTTGGTCTTATTATGTGTTCCGTGCTTTGTGGACAGATGGAATGAGGTGCATCCCGGCATGCTCTTGGCCGTGTGGCTTTGCTCTTTGCCAGCATAAATGGTGTGCCAAGGTGTACAGAGTGCTCTGGTGAGCCGTCAGATCACCCTCAGGCTGGCACATATTTGGATATGCTGAAATGAATGTTGTCAAGACATCTGCTTTCTTCACAAAGGGTGAAACGTCTCCTAAAAGAGTCAATCAACAGTGAATTTTAGGTGTTGGTTTACAGATAAAGAAATAATCAAAATGTCAGTGCTGCCTTCGACAAGAAAACAGTCATCCGGCACCCCCACAGGCTCATTGTTACCTACAGGGAGTACAGACAACTTCTAGCTAAGTTTTCTTTTTCCCTGTGTGAATCATACTTTTTTGTACTGCTTGTTTTCCTTAGTATGCCTTTCTGTGAAGGGCTTCTGAGTGTGTGTGTTTTTTCGGTTCTTGAAGCAGCTCTGCTCTTTGAAAGTTATCAGAAGCGTCAGGGCCAGTTTTTGCGATGTCTGAGAGCATCATACGTTCTTCAGAGCAATGCAGTCAACTTCAATATAGAAAGAGAATGCAAAGTTGGTTTTCTGCGTGCTTCATGTTTTCTGTAGATCTTAAGGCGTAAAATGCACATGCAGTGTGTTTATGAGTGAGGCACTTGGAGGATTGTGTAGGTTTGTTTTGCTAATGACAGTTGATGTGCACGGCTGATACATGCCCTGAGAAGAATTCATCTGAGGAATGCTTTTTTCCCATTAAACGCTGCTGTTTTTATACCAGATGAGGGACAAAGAAAGCAATTCACTTCCATATTTGTGTAAGTGTTTTACTGGTAGTTAAGTGCTGAATTATTAACACAGGGACGGTGAGGACTGCGTCTCAGCGATTGTGTGGGAGAGGATGTAGCATTTCCTGCCATCGTTCTCTGCAAGAAATTTCTGTTCCTTCTTTCTCTCGCTATGTCTCTCGCTCTCTTCCCTTTACCTCCTACTTGCGTTCTGTAAAATGATTTATTATCACGGTTGTTAACCTATTGCTTTGTGCGTGAATATTTGCATGGGTTGATGTGTAGTCGTGTGGGAGAAACAGAAAAAGAGAATTTCTGTCTTATCGGCTGTTACCTACTTGTGTATCCCAAACCCATCTTTGGACGCCCTCTTTCTGCCCTATGAGGAAGGTTCAAGTACCTTCCGAACTTTTACAACTGAATATCATTTTGCATTAAGACAATTTAAATAAGGCCTTTGTTAAATAAAGACTCAACTAAAAGGAGTCATGTGCTCATGCCAGGTGTTTTATGCCATTTAATGCAAAAATGCCTCTTGTTTCAAAGGTTAAGTTGTAGGTTAATTTAAAGGGATAGTTCACCTCCTGTCATTTCAAACCTGTATGACTGACTTGCTTCTGCAGAAAACAAAAGAGGATATTTTAAAGAGTGTTGGTAACCAGACAACAGTGGTACCCATTCACCATATTGTATGGACACAAAACCAATGCAAGTCAATGGGTACCGCCGTTGTTCAGTTACCAACATTCTTCAAAATATCTTCTTTTGTGTTGTGCAGAAAAAAAAGACAGTCGTACAGGTTTGAAATGACAAGTGGGTGAGTACATGATGACAGAATTTTCATTTTTGGGTGAGCTATCACTTTAAAACAATGATTGGGTTTGTCCATATTTGCATTTTCTTTTTTTTCTTTTTTGAGTAAATATTCAGCTAAGTGTCCAAAGTGTGTGTGTCTTGTGTTTACACAGTATCATGTCACATGATGACATGTGCATTGCTTTATCTGTCTGTTTGTGTGGGCACATGTTTATGTTGTCCCACATACAAGCCACTTGTCACATAAGCTCAGACTGATATTCATGGTTTGACTTGGCAGGTCTACAGTATTTTTAAATATCAGTAGTCAAATATGCAACATCCGGCACTGCTCTAGCAGTCGTAAAGAGCAGATTGAACAGCCATGAAAGCAACCGAGAACATTCAGATATTGGAAGATTCTGAGTCAAGGAGAGATTAATGCATCTCGCTATAAAGCAGAGCCGGGAGAACCTGAATCAGTTGCGAAGAGCTGGAACTAGGTTTACAAAGAAAGCTTGATGCTTGTGGTGCCTGAGATCAGATCTTACAGATGTATAACTAAACCTTGGTCAGCTTAGTTCTGTTGCTCTCAATGACTCAGATCTGATGTTTCTTAGGTATCATCTCAGATCAGTACATTTAATATATGGTGAAATCATCTTTCAAAAAAGTATCTCTCAGTTTAGGTCAAAGATGTACCTCTCATCATTTACTCATCATTTAGTTATGTTATTCTAAACCAAACCAGTATGACTTTCTTTCTTCAGCGGAACACAAAAGGAGATATTTTGAAGAATGTTGGTAACCAAACAGCATTGACCCCCATTGACTTCCATTGTATGGACAAACCCACAGAGACATTTTTCAAAATATCTTCTTTTGTGCTCCACGGAACAAAGAGTCAAATACAGGTTTTGAACAAATTCTGGGTGAATAAATGATCACAGAATTTTATGCTTTGGGTGAACTGTCCCTTAAATTAGTGACCTGATTTCTTATTTGTGTATTAAATTATTCAGAACCTTTATTTGTTAATTTCATTGCAGTCTCAGACTTTTTAACTGCACTGTAAGAGACTAGTTGTCTTTTTAGTCAACTTTTTAGTGTTTTTAAATACATTTTGTCAAGCTGAAGTAATAATGGTGAGGGCTTAGTGGGACTTGTTTTCACACCCCAAATACACTCAAGCACAGAGCAGCTGTTGTGATATGTGTGCTGCAGGTGTGTGAGGCGGTGAAGTATATCCGTAGGGGCATTAAGGGAGTTGATGGGGATATTCGCAGCGAGTCGAAGGCATCACACCGCAGCTGGCATGCGTGAGGAGCATTTAAAACCAGAAAGCACCTCACCTAGCTCAACCGCACCTCAAAGTGACATTTTCTCAGGAATGGGAAGCTGCTGTCTCTCCTATTGCTTATTAAACACAACCATCAGGTTCCGAAAGCGATGTGTCAGATTATTTCTGCGCTCTCTCTTTTACTTATTCTCATCTCTTACTGCCATCCCTCCATCCACCTGTCAGTCTCTCCGTCTCACTCTTCCTAAGATCCTGATGCTGTCTGTCTTGTCAGAGCTGACCCAGTTCTTCACAGCAGATGCTAAAACACCGTACTCACAATGGAGAGAGAGATAGGCGTGCGTATGAGAAATAGAGAGAGCGTTCGCAGGTTTCCAAAACACAGCAGCTGAATATAGATTTCGGCGGGCACTGTTTGTACTGTATGTGAAAGGCTCTGTTTACCCATCTGTATGTCAAAGTGAGTTAACGGGAGATTTCGGCAGAAGACGCACGAGTAGATTTAGGGACTGTACTGACCTCCAGAGACACGGATCGCATTTTTCTAGGTACAATACTTGTAGAAAGCTGTTCCTTTACATTCCCCTTCATCTCAATGGCAGTTGCTTGGCCAGCAGCAGACAGCTTGAAAGTACGTGACTTGAAATCTGCCATTTTTGCCTACAGCCACACGGTTCCAGGTTCATTTTTTGAGCCAATCACCTGAGCTGTAATTGCTATGTGACTTATTACTCAAAAGATACAGGACAATGACATCATGAGCATGCTGATTGGCCGATGGCAGCCCTTCATCAGCCTCTGCCTTGAGCTGTGAAGTAATTTTTACAGGAGTTTTTATTTTCATCCTTATTTATCACTGACCCGAGTCCTTTATGGACCCATTCTGTGTTATTTTGACAGCTCATCAGAGTTTACAGATCGTGTTTTGTTTTATAGGCACACATGGGACATGGGGTCAGCTGAGCCGCAATGAAACTTTATGATGCATTTTATTGGAAAGCCATTAATGTTTGTATGTTTGTGAGGCGGTGAGGTTTTTAATGTTTCAATCAATCAGTCAATCAAACCGTGATCTGAAAAAATACATTTTTTTATATTTTCATTAAAATGTTAATAAAACTAGTTTTGATTGTCCTTGGGCATTGAGTAGGTTATACTTTATAGTTTAATATCACCTGGAGGATTCACATTTATTTGCCGGATTGCTATGACTGCATCTATTTCCCTTGTGCAATTACACCTGTCAATCTTATTACTGTGATATGATTGGCTCTGACAGTTCTGGGCTGTGCCACTCTTTTAAACATCTGGATTGGATATGACCGAGAGTTGATTACATTTATGTGCTCTATGCACGTACACCACACACCCGCAAACAAATTGAAACCGAATCAGAGGACGTTTGTCAGTGTTTGTAATATAGAGAGAGATTGTAAACTGTTTATGATGTAAAAGATAGTGATTCCATTTCACATGATTTGGTTTTTGAGTGCTGCAGATCGGTAAAAAGGATTTGGATTCTTTCATTCCTTTGCTCTAAGAGCCCACGTTTATATTTATAATTAAATATGGCATGAAATAAAAAAGACTTTTGGTCCAAAACTATTATTGTGTCTAATTGACAAACAGCTTTTTGTAGATGCCGTGTTTAAAATGTTCACCATTTAGCTTACATGAAATAGAATTTCATACTATTTTTATGCATTTGGCAGACACTTATATCCATTAAAAATAAAAGGGCCAAGCCCTTCAATATAACCTGCCCACACTTCCAGTTTCAATAGGAAAATACATTAACACAGAACAGAAAACTGCCCTTGTTTTCTCAATGTGTTCTCAATGATTTTCGAAACAAAAAAAACATTGAAACAAATCTATTTTAAATCAGAAAACACACTGAAGCACCTATCATTTTTTATTTCACCTTATGTCTCCCTTTGTTTTGTCTATTTCATCATTTCTTTCATCTGTGGTGTCTCCCCTGTGGCGTCACATTACATATATCTTATCTCTATACTCATCAAACTCTGAAGGAAGTGGAGAAAGAGAAAGAGAAAGAGAAGACTAACTCTTCTCTCAGGGGAGAAATGGAGAGAGGTGGAGCAGCAGATTGTAAGACCATTTGAATTTCTGAGTCAAAGATTTCTCGATTACAGGACGAGTGTAATAATGTCACATTAGGAGAAGAAGGTAAAAGAGGCTCCCTTGATTCGTAACCCCTCTTTGCTTGAATATTCATTCATGTTATGTATATTCATAATGCTCTGGGCGGAGGTCTGCTAATAGTGTCTGCCTCTGATTTTTAGAAGTCTGAGCTCAGATTAGATGAGACTGGGGACGTCTGTCTGAATGCGAAACACTGGTATTGCATGTGGAGTGATGTATAAATAAGGATTTAATAAAATACGCAGTCTCACATAGCCAGACATTTGATCATCTGTGTAAAAAAAGCAATAAATATGTCAGTCAAGTAAAAAGTCTATTGACAAAGTGTTAAATGCTCCCTCATTTGTAAGTCGCTTCGGATAAAAGTGTCTGCTAAACGAATGCATGTGAATGTAAAAGTACAGATTATGTCAAAGTTTTGAATATTTATTATAAAAACCAGCTACCTTGTAAACAGAATTTTGCTTTCAGGTGGACTGATGTGTGTCCTTTTTCCTAGAAACATGCCCATTTTGTGTGCAATGTGCATCAGACGATCAGTGCACAGACTGTGGGCGAAGAGTGGGCGTAAAGTCTGAGGCTGAGAATACAAAACACAACCAAACTCTCACTTAAAAAAAAATGGTTTTGCTTTTGTTTAAAATGTGTCTATGCGACACGTATGTGCATTATAGAAAGATGTTAGGCCACACAGACCATGTGTCTGTTGTTAGGGTGGTCTGCGTGGTTAGTCTGGCCAAGAACACAATGATTTTGTGTTCTCAAATTTGTTTCCTTTTTTTTACATTGATATGCTTATATTTGAGGTGTAATTTATATCGCAAACAGTGCGGGAGAAGTTCAATATCAAGGGTCAGCGTGAGTCCCTATATGAGCAATAGTAATAGTGATGCTTTCCAGCATTTCCAGAGATTGCAAGCACCGCTAATTATTTCCAACAATAACCCTCTAGCATACGGCCTATTAGTCCCACTATCGATTTGACATGATGTTTGAAATGACCACTGTCCCCCCATTCACACAATCCTCCACTCTGATGCTCTGATTCTATTAAAGAGTCTCTGATTTAACAATTCTGCTACACACGCTCACCGGCCCCGCTGATGAATGCATTGAATTCCTTTATTCTTCTGCTCACCTCATTTTTCTCCAGCACTTCAGAAGGTCAAGGATGAAAAATGAAAAACAGAAGAATAGTCCGTTCCAGTTATTTTCCCTAGCAGGCACTGAAAGGCCCCTGCGAGCCGAAGGAGAAGATAACTCAGCCAAGGTGCCACATCCAGAAATAATGCCACTTTTCCGCAAGCCATAATCAGTGATTTTCAAGAGCGCTTTTTAACTCAGTGTGTCACGCTGTTTAGAGTTTCAGTACAAAAAGGAAATACTGTTGTGAAGGAAAGAAAATGGTGTCAATAGGCAACAAAAGTTGCCTCTAAAAGGAAACTGAATTATTCAGAGATTGAATGCACCGTATTTAGAGAGATGCGTTCCTTGATCTAGATATCGTCGTCGTTCTGGTTAAGGATGGTATTTACAGCACAAGTGTACATTTCTATTTAACCGAACGGTTTACTGCTTGTTGTTTGAAAGTAGGCCTTCTTTCCTCCACATACATTGATTTCTATATAAATATAGTAAGAACCACATATATTTTAGGAGCCGTGAAGCAATACAGGGCGAGAGTTATTCCCTTTGGTGCAGAGTTTGCTGTGGAAGCATTTTCACAGGCTAAACAATACAGAGTGTAGAGTCTGCAATTCACACAATAGCACCACACTCCCACCCACACAAATACACACATGCAAAAAACACATCAAAACACATGTATGCCAGCAAACTTGTGCAAGCATACTGACGGACACATTTCCTTAACTCCAAAAAATTCCTTATTAATCAATGCATATGCCATTTGGTTTACGGTAGAACTATAGACGAAAATCTAATTGACTAATATATTTACATAATGCATATAGATTATCAATTTGAATGCATCTGGGATAAGTCTGAATTTGAATCACCCTCTCATAGGCTCTAGCATTGTGATTACATTTATATTCCAGAGTCATGTTTGCTGAAGTGTGTTTCGAGATCTGTAAATAAGGGAAGTGTGTGGAGTCTGTCAGTGTCACTAAATGCTTTGCCCAGCTAAATCTATATTCTAGAAACACAACACATCTGTCTAGCTATTAAAGGCATACTGCAAATCTTGGCTGAGATGCCCACAAGCGGTGATGTGATGGACATTTGTGTATTGCGGTGCAATGGTAACCCTAATGTATAAGGGGGATTTTATTTTTGACATTTGATGAGATGGTCCACACTACAGAACAAGAAATCCAAGGGGTGAGGTTGGATCCAGGTCCAACTCCTCCCACTTCATATATTTAGCCCAAATGTAAGTCTACATTTGATAACTTTCATAACACCGGTGCTACAGAGGTTTAAAGTTTTGTAGCACAGGCCAAACAGTTGTAGCACAAGTATACATCTGTTATCATCTTTAAAAACAAATGTGCAGGTCATCACATAAATAGGTAACTGAAAAAGGACATTAAAGGTGCAGTGAACGGGCCGTTTTTATTGTTTTATACTATTGTCTGATGTCTACTTATGACATTTGCATGGTTTTACATTCGAAAACATCAAAATCAATAAGTTATAGACTATTTTCTACCCTGGTTTTGAGGCCGGCTGGAGAAACGCTCGGTTTTTAAGGGCGGGCCGCATAGTAGACTTGGAAGTAAACGCCCACTGCTGTGATTGGATAGCAGCTTGCGTAGTTGACTTAGTTGGAGCCTTCTGTGAATTTGGTTAGACACGTAACGTTACGTAACGTGATTTTACTCAAATTTACGGACTTATTTCCCGGATGTGATGGCAAGGCTTTGCGTATAGTTTGTATAGCCTATAATTGTATGGTGTTTAGTGATACTATATGACCATACATGTCAGCATTTAAGACCCGCGAACCGGACAGAAGATCACCGCAATCGCGGGTCTCAAATGTTATAGTTTTCATGATAAATAAACAAACGGTAGACTCCCAGCCAAAACGACAGTGTTGGCAGATATGGAAATGACCCAGCACCAGAAATAATATCAAAACACTTCAAAACAGCCTCCATTATTCGCAAACGGTGGATAAAACCTTGAAAAATTATATATGAGCCCGCCAAATCAAATGGATGATAACGTTATGAGAGGGCCCAGATAAAGAATCAGGGCACCTCTATGACTTGATCGTGTCAGTGTGGTGATGTAATTCTCTACTATGATGATGACTTCAGCATGATGATCTGTTCCTCTCTGTTGCTTCTCAATGTCAATGAGTAAGTCTAGATTCTCTCTACTCTACTCTACTCTACTTTTCTCTTCCTCCCCCTCATCTGTCATACACTGTACAATACAGCATAGTGGTGTTTGCTTAGGTAAGCATCACTTGTACAGTAGCTTCTATTGCTACCAACCCTGAAGTATTAAACTTCGATGTGTGACTGATAAATGAATGAATAAATGTCAAATGAATTCTGTTGCTTTCGGGGGCTCTGTACAGTATCTATTTTTTATTCATACACTTTCAAATGAATTATCAGAATACATTCAACAAATACAGTATCTGTATTCATCGAACACTTAGCTTTGTATTATATTCAGCAGCACAGTCTTTATGTCAGAAAGTGGTAACTGTGAATGGAAATCTATTGAAAGAGGAGTTTGGATTAGAAAAGCGGAGAGCAGCTTGCTCCATTAGGGAAGCGCCGAATTTTCATTGGTCTCACAGCGATGACACACTGTGCCAATACAGTGCAGTCAAAGGAGACCGAGAGGAAAGTTGCCATATTTAGTTCTTTGATTCTGTAAGTGACGTACATTGTCTGGCTTGGTCAGAGTCTGAGACCTCACAGTATGGAGAGGTAATTATACTCATGAAAGGTCTCAGTGACGCCGCTTCCTATTTCATTAGTCCGTGATGCTTTTATTTAGTACTGGCTGTTTGGGTAGCTCTAGCCTATATGGTGGTCTTAGTTTCAACCCTTGTGTGTCTGAAGGTGTCAGAAAAATTCTGCTTGTTTATGACTCATTTGATTTAACAAAGAAATGAAAGAGCTGTAATCAAAAACTGCGACAAAGAGAAATATAAAGTGGTAGTTTGATTCAAATAAATATGTTTGCACACATTTGTATATGTGTGATGATTGCTCATGCTGCAGGCATGAGAGGAGAGAGATACACTAGAGCAGTGGTCACCAACCCTGTTCCTGGAGATCGACCGTCCTGCAGACTGCAGCTCCAACCCTGCTTCAGCACACCTGTCTGTAATTATCAAGCAAACCTGAACACCTCGATTAGATAATTCAGGTGAGTTTGATTGGGGTTAGAGCTGAAATCTTCAGGACAGTCGATCTCCAGGAGCAGGGTTGGTGACCACTGCACTAGAGGACTGTTCACGGAGCTAATTAACACACGCACACACACACTTTCTCACTCTCCAACGCTGATGAATTCTGACCTACTAAAGATGTCACCCAAGCCCATAGGCGGTTTCGGGATTGTGTGGAAAGGGGGAGTTTCTATCTGGAATCATTTCCTGTTATAATGCACTATTTAGGGTATACACTATTCACTAACTGCCTAAATAGCACTTAAATGAAATAGGGAGTGTGACTGAGTCAGCGTCTTATCTTGGAGAGCTGCTTTCAGCCTCTCTGGTTTAGAAGATAAAATAGCTTATGGCTAATTACAAGTAAAGGTTCTTGTCAGTTTTTGTCGGCGTTCTGCCAGCGGTACGGAACATGATGTGTTTCAGCTCTATTAGAATTATTACAGTAGAGAGAGAGAGTGAGAGAGGCAAGGCGATTTATCACTGCGGTTCAGGTACAATAGGCTACAAAAATAAATAAAATCAAGAAGTTATTTGTAAAGTTCTTTTCTTATGTTTTGATGAACTGCTTTTTCATTTTTATCCATGTAATTAATTTACTGTGTATCAGGGTCAGCAGTTGAACATTATTCTGAAAATTATACATCCGTAATTGTATTAGATCAATAGTAAAAATGAAATCATGCAAAATTTTGTAACCGCCCAAACACACCATCCAGTGTGTGCCATATATTTTTTAAGAAATGGAGAAGTCAGTGAGATGTCAGATGGGATTTGCCTTGTTAGCTGTGATATAAAGGCTCAGGAACAGGTTTCCAATGGCCTGCACTAAACCAATGAAATGTCAGTTTGCTTAAGCCCTGCCCATTCAGCGGTCAGTCAAAGACAGGCGTATATAAAGAGAAACTGACAACTCAATCTGAATGCATTTATTAGATTATGTTCTTCTTTAGCACAGAAAATAAAAAGCCATAATTGAATCCCAAATTATGTACTTTTTTTTCTCATTTGAAGTGCTTGCATGAACAGTAGCGTTCTCTTGAGCAGTGATTTTCAAAGCAATAAATGAAACTTTAATTGAATCTACAAGAGAGGCCTAATCAAACAGACAGAGAGAGAGAGAGAGAGAGAGAGAGAGAGAGGAATAGAATGAGTAGAAAAACAAAAGCAAATGGAAGAATTGGATTGAAGGAGGCGGGTAAAGCCTGAACAATAGTAAACAAAATGAAATGGGATGCTGTCTGCACTTTTAATTAATGAGAAACAAAGGCTAAGTGATTGGGCTTCACCAAGATGGTGAATTTGGTTTTTCAGAAGATGTCCATTCTCATGAAACTTAATGGAGTTCGTTTTTCTATTGTATAAAGAGTACGTCATCTTAAATGTTTCTCATAATATTTCTTAGGTGAGATAAGCAATCTGTGTGGATCACATAGGTCATATTATATGTTGACATCCAATCACTTTTATATTACTTAAAATATTTCATAAGTACGAGAATCAATCATCATGCTCTTTGCAGAACTATATCGCAAATGGTCGGCTCTTCAGGTCTGTCGAGTTGTACCATCCTGTACATGAAAAAAGGCAGCTTCAGTATTTGAGGACAGTTTGTGACATTAAAGGGAAAGTTCACCCAAAAACTCTTTCTTCATTTACCTCTGTCATTCCAAACCTGTATGACTTTCTTTCTTTTGCAGAACACCAAAGAAGATTTTTTGAAGAACGTTGGTAATCAAATGACACTGGCTCCTATTGACTTCCATTGTATGGACACAAAACCACTGAGACATTTCTCAAAATATCTTCTGTTGTGTTCCATGTTGTGAGTCATATACAGTTTTTAAACAACATGAGGGTGAATAAATGATGACTGAATTTACATTTTTGGATGAACTATCCCTTTAAGACGTCGACTGAAACTTGTCACTAATAGGATTATAAATTAGGGGATAATTAGTTAAAAGATGTGTACATGTCACAAACTATGACAGACAGTCCAACTTTTGGACAAACTATCCTATGTTCTTCCCAACCATATCAAAAGACATCTACTATCATTTACTTACTGCGGTCTGTCAAAATCTAGCATTGTGTTTAAAACCAAATAACAATTAGTAGCTCTTTAGACCCTAAATTATTTGATTTTACCAGTCCATTAAACCCAAAAATAGACCTATTACTGTGAACAGTAACAGGCACTTCATCTCAATTTTTTCTGCAGGTATAGAACTGCAAGACTATGTCTTTACTGGAAGCATGCTATGAGATGTAGTAAAGCTAAAAACTGAGATGTAGTACTTTGCTGTTTCACAGAGATGTTAGAATAACAGTTAAGTGGTTTGATTGTGATCATTTGGAGCACAAAAGAAGATATTTTGAGAAATCTCTCAGTGGTTTTGTGTCCATACAATGGAAGTCAATGGGGACCAAAGTTGTTTGGTTACCGACGTACTTCGAAATATCTTCTCAGTGTTCTTCAGAAGATAGAAAGTCATACAGGTTTGGAATGACATTAGGATGAATAAATTATGAAAGTTTTCTTTTTTTGGTTAACTATCCCTTTAAGTTTTTCTTGATGTTGATCTGTATATTCCTGCATATGGGTTTGGAACAGAGGGCAAGTAAATGACAGTGTTTTATTTTCTGTGCACTTTCCCTTTAAAGACTTGTTTCGTTGTTGGCATTTTGAAGTGTTGTTGTCTGTTCCACTCTCCAGCCATTTACTGATGGTGATCAAACATTTGTTTAGTTAGAATGGAGATAATCAAACCTGAGGGCCAAAATCCCATTCTGTTAAGTGAAAGCATTTCACACCTGAGAAACTTCACTTGGATTTTGGTGTTACTTTTGCTATAAAGGGAGACAGATAAATGTTCTGGACAACGTCAGTCACACTGTGTATTTGTTTGTGTATAAGTGTATAGGGTGTAGAAGCCATTTTACACAGCTGAATAATAATGAAGCCATTTTACACAGCTGAAGATTAATGAAAGATGAGCATGATTTGTGTGCTATCTGAGCTGCAAGAAGTGTGTGTGTTTCTGTGTGAACTGAAGTAAGAACACTACATTGCATTTTAAAGGTAGATGTTCCAAGTTAGACCTCAATGTTCTCAAGTAAAAACAAAGAAATCAATGAAAAAGAAATTGACTTTTTTGGGAGAAAATGAGAGTAGTGCAGAACTTGTTGGCAAGCTGTTTTGAGAGATTGCCAGGGAGTTGCTGTACTTTGTAACTTTCTGACATGGTTGTTAAAGGAACCCACACCTGTAGAACTCCTAACATATTCTGCTCCTTATAGCTCAGGTTTCCCCTTTGGTGTACCTTTGTTTTTTTATTAGTTTTTGCTTATATCATCCTCTGCCTGGTGAAAATTAGTCTGATCGCTTGGAAAAGCAAAGCCCTGTTTACACTAACAGAGATGATAACGCTGGAGGTTGTCTTATGTAGGTACTGATGGATGCTACAAGGCAATTTTGCTCGACTGCTTTATCCAACTTTATAATGCAGGATTACCATCTGCACTCCTATTGGTTGTTGTCACTACGTTGTGTCACCGCTTATTTGCATGAAGTTCTGCGCAACTTTAGTTTGTACACTGTCAAATTTCATTAAAAATGAATGACTTCTGCTTGTTTTGTCACTACATATTGCTACCAGTTTGAATTTGCTTTAATAGCACCCCTCTTCTTAACCAGCCTCACGATTTGATGTGTCATTTATGTTATGTACATGTTTAATACTTTGAGAGGTTAGGAATTAAACCAAAGTTCTACATTAGGCAGTAATTTAGCAACCACATATACAGTACAGTATGTGACAATAATGATACTGATGGATTCTTTACAGACAGTGGAGCTCTACAGAAACTGCACTCAGTAGTTTGGTTTTTTGAGAGTGATGTTTGGCTGTAATCTAATGATGAGATATAGTGTGCACTGTGCAATTTGCTGTTGTTGAGTTCATTGCTCTCTCTTTCTGCCTATTCCGATCCATTTATCAACACGTTTGATTTATAGCTTAAAACATGAAAGTGCACGCATACACACGACGATGCAGATAAACACACTTAAAAGATTACCAGATGTTACTTTGTAGCAGAGCTTTCAATTTTCTGATGTTGGTGTTTCAGTGCAAAACCTTAATTATTGTCTTATTCATTTAACTATCACATTTCAATTTGACCAGCTGCTATCTATGCTGTGATATGACAGTTTCTATTCTTTTCACAGTAAACACACCTCCTTTATATGCAAATTAGGCCTATTGTGGTTAATGTCTTATTTGCAATCCATAATACTAATGACAGTGCTTTTTGCATGCTGCAATTAAAGGGAAACTTCATCCAAAAATAAAAATGCTGTCATTGTTTATTCACCTTCATGTTAGGTTAAAACCTGTATGTGATTCTTTATTCTGTGGAACACAAAGGAAGATATTTTGAGAAATGCCTCAGTGGTTTTGTGTCCATACAGGGGCCAATGTTGTTTGGTCATCATCATTCTTTAAAATTTATTTTTTTGTGTTCTGCAAAAGAAAGAAAGTGATGCAGGTTTGGAATGACATGAGGGGGAGTAAATGATGACAGAATTTTCATTTTTGGGAGAACTTTAACATTGCCGGGTTTGTCTGTTATTTTTGTCTAGCAATTAGTCCAATGATAGAGAAAGGTGGTGCAAGCGGGCACGTATCTTTAAACAGTTGATTCCAGTACCCAAATCACAGGGATGGACCCAAATCATGATAACATCCTCCAAAACCTGCAAGACAGGGAACCGCAGGATGAAAATTGCACTTCTGATTTGCATAATTAACATAGTCACCATAATTGAACCACCCAAGAGAGCGCTTTATTAACATGCAGGTCCAGAGGAGGATAACAAAGAGTGTGTGTCTATATTTAACCACTTTACCTACCACCCATCACCTGCAATTAAATCCTCATATACCATCAGGATAAACAGTGTTTCAATTGACATGCTTATGGATAAGTGGGCGTGTCCTGCATAAATGCATCTTCTCACACTAAAAGAGGAAGTAAGACGTGCAGAGAAAGATAGATATAGAAACATTGGCATTGATGTTTTGCTGCCAGCAGACCCCATGATTATAACAAGAGTAAAAGTGGAAACAAAGTTTCTCATTACTGCACCAACACAGATGAGCTAATGGCAGCCAGCCATGCATTTCATTCACTAGCTAATTTAAAGCACCCCCACCCCCACCATTAACGCAAACTCACACAGTTTCCCAGTGTCTGCTTAGTAGGCTGTACCTGAGCTTGTTGATATTGTTCCGCTCTATTAATTCAATAATGATATATCATAAATCAGAGAAGTGATCGCCATGTTTTCCTTCCCCCGGTAATTATTTCACCCAGCTCTCAAGATATGTCTGAAAGCCCAAATAGCTCCTCATGATGAGTCAATTACTTCAATACAACATATCACTGTCTCCAACAGCAGCAAAATTTAAACGGACAATTAATAATAATATGCATATTATGCCGTTTTCCGATAACAAATAAGAAATGTAACTAGTGTTCTCATGCTGCACTCTGGACACAATTACAAACATTTTTTGTCATATTCTTCAGTAAATGTGAAATATTAAGCAATAATGGGGCATAATTTTCCTCGCAGATATTACAAGTGACTTGGTTCATTTGTTGTTTTTATTTGTTGTCAGTTCATATTTGTGGTTATTTGCTGTTAAATTTGGTAGTGGGGAGGATGAAACAGACTTTTTTATTTAGATATTTTTGTCAATATGTGGCATTTTCCATATAATCACAATCAGTAATACTTGAACTGTCATTTCTCTGCCACTGTCTCGACTGTTGATGTCTTTAATATAAACATATCATGTCTATTAAAACATATACAGTATTCTATTACGTATGTGTATAGCAAGGGTATTTCTAACACCTTCTATATCTGTCATGGATCTTGAGGTCATCACACAGAGACTGTAGTAAGATCTCATTGGTAAGGAGAGGTACCTGCAGTCTCTCATGGCCTAACTGAAACGAATGGACCCGTGAAGCCAGACACCGCCACAGACAGCCTCATTTCCTGGCCTCTAATAGCGCTCAGGTGAATAATTGCATTGATCGATGGCGATATACTCCAGCCTCGACTCCACAGAGTAAAAGGAAAAGATCTGGCTCTGCTTCAGTATGAAAAATAATCTTTTTTACTTTGTACCAGTCTGTTTTGCAGGCCATTTCCAATTATATAAACTCAGCACTTTTTTTGCTTGGGTAGCTAAACTCTAGTATTTTAACTTCAGGTGTGCGGCAATCGGGTTATACTCATTAAATATACAGTGTATCTGTTCTATAAGGTATTATTTGTTTTTTTTCCGATAAGTTTACGCATTTGGCAGTTAAAACCAAAGTGACTTGCAGGGCATTAAAAGTATAGACGGTTTCATCGGACGCACGTACCTGGCCGGAGTTAACTTTCGGGTCTGTGTTTGTCTTGCTAGTGTCTAATAATATATATATTTTATTTTATTTAATAATATTTATTTATTTATTTATTTTTTATTCATATTATTTATATTACTATTTTGTATAGTAATTATATGAAATAAAAATTTGGGGGGATTTTAATTTTATTAAATAAACAATTTGTTGAATGGGTCGTGTAACTTTGTCGCTGTAACATATGGGTCGGGAAGGCAGGGTTGGATCCAAATGCAGCTTTATTAAAGGTGTGATGAACTGGGCTTGTTTATTGTTTTATACTGTTGTATGAGGTCTACTTATGACGTTCGCGTGGCTTTTACATTCAAAAACATCTAAATCAATAAGTAATAGTCTATTTTCTACCCGGGTATTGAGGCCAGCTTGACAAACGATCGGTTTGAATGGGCGTTCCGCCATAAATACTTGGAAGTAAACGCCCACTGCTATGATTGGATAGCAGTTTGCGTAGTAAACTTAGTTGGAGCCTTCTGTGAATTTGGTTAGACACGTAACGTTAGGTTACACATTAGCACCATTCGCACGAGATTAGCATTATCTAGGGACCTAGTGTGATTTATAAATTACCTCCCCACATCAGTATTTCATGTGATGCATTCGCACGGGATGATTTTACTCAAATTTACTGATTTATTTCCCGGATGTGATGGCAAGGCTTTGCATGTAGTTTGTATAGCCTATAGTTGTATCGTGTTTAATGATATATGACCGTATCTGTCAGCATTTGAGACCCATGATCGCGAACCGGATAGAAGATCACCGCGATCGCGGGTCTCAAATGTTACGAGAGTTTCCATGATAAATAAACAAACAGGAGACTCCCGGTAATTTATGGATATGACCCAGCACCCGAAATAATACCAAAACACTTCAAAACAGCCTCCATTATTCGCAAACGGTGGATAAAACCTTGAAAAATTATATATGAGCCCGACAAATCACAGAGATCCCGATTCGCAAGGGATTAAGATCACAGACAACCTCTGCAATTACTGTATTACAAATGACTAACTTTACAGGTCCACAGGTAATATTAACTTAATCCCGTGGGCATATCAAGCGATCTCTAACAAAGCAATAGTGATGCATGGTACAAAAATGTTTTACTCACATCGATTGCTGCACCATTCCTATTGGATCCAATATTGACAGCACAGCACTGTTTTTTAATTTTAGTCTCTCCCCAAATCCAGCGTCGATCAGTGCCTTGTTCACGAAGGAATCCTCGGAGAAATGAAACGATCAAACGCTCCATGTTTTTCCCACGTGAGCTGGAACGTCTTTAAAAATAAACTTTAACCCCGCATTCCTAATATCGGAATCCGAAGGAAGGTTATTCAGCGAATGTGTTCTTCCACAACCAGGGATGGCACAATATTTAGCTATCTTTAACTGCATATTTGTTTATTGCTTGCTCGCTCTATCTGGTTCCGCGCCACTTGTGTTACTTCAGTTCTGTCATGCGCGAACCAGTGGGCGGGGCTAGAGAAGTAGTCGTTGATATTCTTTCTGTGGAGGGGGTGTTCAACCTATCAATGCATTCCAGAACCTGCCACTGGGCCTGCTGTCAATAGCAGTTGTAATCTCAGTAACAAGGGCGTTTTCAGTTCTGACACTTACATGATGTTCGCATGAATACAATTCCCTCTTATATAATAAAAGCTCGGGTTAAAATTGTGGTTTTAATTCATGGCACCTTTAACAGACAGAGTGGTCAAACAAGCAAGAATTGATAGCCAGCAAACAATATCCAAAGGAGCATAACAAGGCATAATCCAGGGACAGGCAAAAGGTCTACACAGGCAGCAAATGGTCACAAAACAGGAACAGGCAAAGGGTCAAAAACAAGGCAAGGATAAACTCTTGAAATGAAGCACTTGACCAGTGGTTCTCAACTCTGGCCAGCGAGATCCATTTTCCT
This sequence comes from Triplophysa rosa, assembly GCF_024868665.1. Taxonomy (NCBI): domain Eukaryota; kingdom Metazoa; phylum Chordata; class Actinopteri; order Cypriniformes; family Nemacheilidae; genus Triplophysa; species Triplophysa rosa. The sequence goes on along the minus strand of NC_079910.1, from coordinate 13,113,704 downwards.
GCCGAGTTTAGCCCAAACTCTGGTAAAACACCTGAAGAGGCTAATCAGTGACTTCAGGAACAGAAGCGTTCAATTTAATGTTGGGCTGCGCAGATTGTTTGGCATATGGCATTAAAGTACCGCGAGAGCGATTCAAATGTGTACCGAGCAATCTGCACTTGAATCGCTATCGCGGTACTTAAATGTCGTACGCGCAAATGCATCTATTCCTAAAGACGCTGATTAGCTTGTTCAGGTATTTTATATCAGAGTTGGGGCTAAACTCGGCAGGAAAATGTATCTCGCGGGCCAGAGTTGAGAACCACTGCACTAGACAAGAGGAAGAGCAGTGCCCAGCCCAGACACACAACAAGGCTGCAACCAGTCATCGTGGTCACCACACAGGAACAGACGACTCCAGGACCACCGGTGTGGTGACCACGATGACTGGAGGCTCTGGGCTGGCGGCCATCTTGGGAGCAGGCTCTGGACTGGCGGCCATCTTGCGAGCAGGCTCTGGACGGGCGCCAAGTTTAGCCAAGTAATGGTTCTTCTACTGGTAACCCAAAATAATATTTGCTAGACATAATTTTAACTTGCTAGCTAATGTAATTTACTTGTTATTTATTTTGCTTATTATCATAAATAATCTACAGGGACTCTATTCTTTGCGGATGTGTAAAGGAAGTAAAGTTTGGGCCTCAAAAGCGTGTATGTGCAGTAGGACTGAAACGATTCCTCGAGTTACTCAAGTAATTCGAATACAAAAAATGTTATTTACACATGCCATCTGTCTGTTCTGCGTGTCTGAGTGAATGAACTGCACAGTTTAACGTGCTACACGCATGATGCTCATGAATTTGTCTGCGTCTGCGTCTGCGCTTTATGAGGACATGAACACATGAACTTCATCTCCAGAGTTGCTCCAGAGTTCATTTCACGAACGTTTTATTGTTTGAGTGATGACACAGACATACTAAAAAGTAAGCGTCCTCTGTATTTTATGTGGACAAATATATTACTATTTAATAGTAAAAAAAAAGAAAAAGAAACTAAAACTAATTTAGATAAACTAAATGCATCATGCATAAGCTGAAGTTAGTTGTTTACCTTTGAAATTATTCTTTCTATTTTTATAGAATATTTATACATTTGTATTATATTGCATTTTGAATGTACTGTAATATGGCAATGTAAAAATCTATTAAATGGGTTAACTTTTCACAGATATTAATGTATGCAATTTCAGCAATAATTTTTTTTTTTTCTAAAAAGGAAACAAATTAGTTGTTCATTTTAAGAGACCTGTCTTATTTTCTCTTGTATATTTAGTATTGCTCTTTAATAAAGAAAAAATATTTATTATCTGAATACCTGATTAATCGATGGAAAAATCTGTAGAATACTCGATTACTAAAATAATCGGTAGCTGCAGCCCTAATGTGCAGTTACGTTTGTTTATGTTGTTGCTTTGAAACTGTCTATACTTTGGAAAAGAAACATCTGCTAAATGAATAAATGTAATATTTTTGTCATTTCCTAAGCATTGCTAGTTTTGGTACATTCTCTGAACTGGAGTAATGATTTTAACACACAAAAATCGAAGCAGTGACTCATTTATAGATCATCAATCAGATTTTTAATCAACATTTAAAAAACAAATTCAGGTTTTCTGGGCTGCTGTAGGGTGTGCTTTAAAGTAAGAAGTAGTCATTGGCTTTTGTATAAGTTATATATATCAGATGTTTGAAATATACTTGGACTTTTGGGTAAGCAGGAAATGTGTAGTTGACAAATAAACCATACCATGTGTCCTATGGCATAAGTTACGCTTATGCCTTTTTAATTACAAACCTACAAACCACAATGCCTACATACATGTCCTAATAATTTCTTTGGTTTTATGTATACAAGTATTCATGGAAACTTCTGTTCATTTGAGACCAAAATGGCTGGTGAGAAAGTGTTTGTTAATGGTTTATGTAGTGCCTAGCATAGCCAGAGTGTTGGATCTTTTGTCAGGATCATTAAAAGAAAGGCCATAACCCCCCCCCTCACTCCCTTTTGTCCTGGTTTCTTGATACCATCATCAAAAGAACAGAGCCAAACCTGGCTTCAGGAGGGCCCGGATTTTGGTTGGGAAGGTATGCACATAAAAACATCATTCACCGATACATTCTGGGCAGAAGAGAATAGCGCGTTTGTGTTTCATGTTTCATGTATTGTTTGTGTTTATGCGATCGTCATTATGTTTACCATGTAGAGTAGTTTATTAACCATATATTCACTTGTGATGGGTTTTCTGTGCTCAACGCTCACATATACTTGGTCACTTAAACTGTGTTTCGATCTACGCTACAGCTCTAAATCATGTTTGGTAAAGTCGCGTTACTTATGTCCATGAGATAACGTTAAAGTGAATAATATCATTGATGTATTTGCTGGACGAATACATACAAGTATTTTTATCACTATACTGCTAATCAGAAACAGTAAAATATGTATACTTAATGACGATTATTATACGTATTTTCCTTTGAGCTAAACTAATTCCTTGACTGAAATTGATGTTTTAAATAACTCATTTCATGGATGTGATCTTGTTAGATCTGGTGGAGAATCATATTTGGTGAGCTAAGCTCATCATTATTTTAACATGCAGCTAAAACCGCTACATTTAATATTAGTTTAATGGAGCATTCAGGGTTGTGTGTACAGTAGTTTAATTCCCCAATGTAGTATAATGGTCCTTATATACATGTTTAAAAATTCACAGTAAACCATAGCACACATTGTGGATGTTGTCTGTGTTTGCACTTGCTGTCTTTGAGACAGTTTATGCTGTAATAGCTTGAGTGCTAAGAGGTGTTAGAAGGTGCTTTAGTTTTCTTAGGTTTAAGTGTCATTACAGAAGATCAGCAGAGTGCTGAAGAGAAGCTAAAGGTACTTATACATAGAGTGAGGTTGATGCTAACACCTAACACTATGGCTGCGTCCGAAATCGCATACTGTGACAGTACGTACTGAATTTGAAATAGTAGCTACCTATCAGCCGTCAATACAGTACGTTCTATATAGTATGAGTGGGAGTAGTATGAATACATTTCGGACATACTGCGTCCTCCATGTTTTATGGTCATGTGACCCGTATGCTCTTTGACCTATGACGTATTAACAACAACCTACACGTGAGAGTTGATAAAAACATAATTTAGTCACAAGAAATTAATTTATTGGCACTTAAGTTAAAAACGGACGTCCGCCTTAAAGTTTTCCGCTATATTTATTTGATTTACTTTTGAAATTTGACTGTTGCTCAGCTCCCGTGGCATCATGGGATAGAGAAGTGTCCATCCGATCCACACTCACAAATCTCGGCGGAAGTAGTAGACCATCCGGGTATTTCTCACCTACTGTTTTTTGCATACTGAGGTTTCGGACATACCATTCATGACTCATACTCATTTTCATACACGATTTCAGATGCAGCCTCTGTCTATGCCCGTGTGTGTGTGTGTGTGTGTGTGTGTGTGTGTGTGTGTGTGTGTGCGTGCGTGTGTGTGTGTGTGTGTGTGTGTGTGCGTGCGTGTACACAAGAAATGTGCTTCCAAAACCGTGTGTGTCAGAGGGAAAGTGGCACTGTGGTTGAATGGGCAAGTGGACCAGCAGCATCAGGAGAGACAGCTGATTCATACTGAGTGACACAGAGAAAGAACTATTTATAGATACACACGTTCACTCCGTAGCCGTAGCCGTACACACTCGCAGGCTTACTACTGACTGGACCATGTGAGTTAAACAGTTCTAGCTGAGGTCATTTTTATGGATGTTAAAGCACTATTCTTCTATCCTAGCATATTATGGATCTCTGGAATACTTGATTCTGATTGTTCAGTGGTGACATTCTGAGTCAACTTGATCAGGACTTATGTTTAATTTATCACTTCACTGTCTTTTTTTCTCATGCCATGAATGTGTTACAAATGAGCTAATAAAAAATTCTAATCAATATTTCAAGACCAATTACTTACTAATGTGGCAAGTGTAAGTGGCAAGTGTGAGAAGTTGGATGGTGTTTGTTATTGCTAAATAAATCAAGACAGGGTGATACAAGACTTGATGAAGTGGGTTACCCCAAAGAATGTTTAAAGTAAAATTTCTTTAGATGACGTGTTCTTGAAATGAAATGAACTTTTTTGAACTTTTTTCCTGTCCGCTGCATTTCAAATTACAGCCCGGGATATAGGTACTAACCTAATATACCCTATTTAGGGTCCCCATTTTCAGCTTCATGAAAATCTGCTATTAATTAAACTGTTTTAGCAGGTATAAATCTAATGTTCTGTAATCTAGGGGAATTTTATTCTGACTCTAACCCTTAGTAAACTAAAACTTTGAAAAACTAAACTAAAAGTTTGTAACATTATTATTATTCTTTTGCACTAACATGTGCAAGTATATACTGTGTATAGTTGAGCCCTCTAAAGACTAAAATCCCAGATTTGATGTTGACAGGTTTGCGAATGTGCATGCTCTTGTATTGCCAACATCAGGATTGTCATAATGTCATTTTACTGTTTCTAGAGTGATTATTTACAAAACATTAGCTCCACAGATTATTGGCTCAAAAACCTGTCAATCAAATTGTATCGGCAGCATTGTGCACTAGCAAAGCAACTGCAGTGGATGCAAATAGGAATTCTAATGGATTACTTTCTACTTTACTTTACTTACTACGTATTATACAGCATAGGCTATATATTATATTTCATACACAGGGAGCTACATATTGGCACACATTATGTCTGAAATTTAACTGAGTTGGCTGAGGTAAAAATATATCGGTTTGTTCCCTTTGTTCTCATTTCAGATAGAAGTAGATAGAAGCAGGCAGAGTAAGAAAAATAGATTCCATAGATACGTTTAAAATGTATTATTGATACACAGTGAAATACATGTACCATTCTGCACCAAGATAGACTTGATAAGATAGTCATGGTGTCTGGAAAACAATGAATTGTACTGAGAGAAATATTTTAACTTTAATGCAATATTATTACTTCAGAATGAACTGAATATTGATATTTTAGTTAGCAATGTAGTTTGACTTATGCCACAACATTGTTAACTAAAATATTATTGTTGTTGAGTAATTGTTTATTTAGTGTCATGGCTCTGCTTCATTTAGTTATGCTTTTCTTGGTCCTGTAGCAGAGCCATGACAAAGTCTTTGGTTATGTGTGGAGAGAGTCTTTTTGACCCTTTCGGTCTTCGATACTCTCTCCGGTCTTTGTCTGTTTTCCCGCCCTTTTGTATCCCTCGTTATTGCTTGTTGATTAGCTCATGTCTCACACCTGTTCCCTCTTGATTTCCTCCCCTTTATATAGTCCTCATGTTTCATTGTCCTGTGCTCTGTCATTGTATCTGTACGTGTGTATGCTGGTGTTCTTGTTCCTGTCGGTCCCAGTGTGCTGTTTAATATTCTGAGTCTAGTCTAGTAAGTCTTTTAGTGTTTTGTTATAGTTTGTCAAGTGTTTCTCAGTTTAGTCCAGTTTTAGTCAGTCTATGTTCTGTTTGAGTTTTTCCTGTTTTCTTGATTTACCCCATCGTGGGTTTTTGTTTTGTCTATTTGTTAATAAATATATTCTTTGTTAACCCCTTCACTGCTGCCTGCATTTGGGTTCTCTTCTGCCAATCCCTGACATTTAGTTTGACGAAATATAGCACAAGTTCATCTTTTAAGCAAAACATCTCACAAAATGAAGCTTGATGTTATCGATGATAAAGATATATTTTTCAAAATTAAGAATTGTTGGACATTAGTTGTTAAATGCGAATCATAGTATTCCTCACAGTTCTGAATGTATGGTCTCTTTTTATTATTTTTGTTTTTTTATCCACTAGGCTACTTTTTTTCCTTACGTGCATTCTGTGTCAGCATTTTAAAGGTTATTTAAGAGTTTTGTTTCAAAGCACACAGTCACTAAAAATTCACAAGCGAGGGAAACTGACCTGAGTCTGATTTATTGGCTATACTTTGATGTATTTATTTATCCCAGGGATCAGAGCTGCCATCCTGCCAGCCAGAGATTTCTGTATCCATGGCAGCCTCCAAGTGAACCCTTTATCATCTTCGCACCACACACATGCACACCCAGAGCATACACCACATGCAGGGGTGTTAACTTTCCATGGCTTTATCCATCACGTCCAGAAGGCTTGCTATTAGTGCCGTACACCCACTCGGGCACACAGCTCTGCTCACTGTCTGTCCGTGATACAAAGCAGTATTGTCATGATGTTGTATGATGTAGTATGTAATTATTCCATAACGATAGACAGAACAACAGCTTTGCATCCAAACTGTCACTTTTTGCTGTTACGCTTGCAGGGCTTGACATTAAGCATTGTCATGTGGTTGTCCTTCGGACAAGTAAATTTGTCATTCAATAAAAAATTATTGTTCATTTGAAGTGTCAATATAATTGTTTCGGATCCTGATTGGTCAAGTAAGTTATTCTTACCTTACTTCTCGACTGACTCTCACAAGATTCGTACCGCGATTCATCTGTCTAATCCGCTCCTTTCTGCTTGCCTAGTCTGATGTGATTGGTCAGATGGTCTAGTCTGCTGTGATTGGTCTACCGTGAATGAGGCTCACGAGCTACAGTGTTTGGGGGAGAAGAGTGAAGTTTTCGCGGACAGTCCTAGCAAAATGTAGGCGTGGACTATATGTAGTGACGTAAATCCGCGGCGGATCACGAATAGGACTAGGGACGATTCGTTTGCGTGATTCAGAGTCGACTCCCTTTTTCCAAGCCAATAACTTGGCAGACTGCTTACTTTCAAACACGGCAACATTACACACTGCATGAAATGTAATTTTCATGATCTCATGTTATGTACTCTTTAATACTCTCCATCATTGCTATAGAACAAAGGCAGGGCTGTACGTAGACTTTTTTTGCACATAGCACTAGTGCAACAGAGGCCAAACAGTTGTAGCACAAGTATAAAACGTCTGTTGTCATCAATGAAGAATTATGCAAGTGCAGTTCATCACATGAAAGGCAGGTAACTGACAAATGAGATTAATGTTACATACTGATGGATAAATTAGGGCCATATCATTTTTAGATTACCTAAATTTGTTTTATTTTTACTAATTACTGTGTATTTAATTTTTTTACTATACAATAGAGGTATATTTGTTCACATAAATTACTGTAGTATACTATAGTGATATTTACTACGGTAAACTGCAGTACAATTCCTAGATACTATAGAGTTTTTGAACCTTACTTTAGTATACTACAGTGTTTACTACAGATAATCAATTTACTACAAAGGAACTACAATTTCCTTTAGCAAATACTACAGTGTTCAAATTAACGGGACTTTTATTTTGACGTGTGTCGTCGGTAAGACGCTTGAGTTTTAGTGTGTCTGACAATAGCTGTACTCAAACAGTCAAATGCTCATAGAATAAACCATCAGAGCAACTTTGGAGATTAATTAAATGTGTTTATTATATCCTCATACAGTGCAGACGCAGACAAATCCTCGACCAGTGTATAGGGTGACCACCCGTCCCGCTTTGCGTTGTACCGCACAGCATTTTCACCCCTGGTCCCACACGTCGCATATTGAGAAAATGTCCCGCATTTTCATCAGTCTGTTGGTTTTTAGTTGTCACATTAAGAAACACGTTCTTTAACCCGAAAAACACATGAGACGCTTGTTTGCGCCATTGTTTATTTAACAGCGCTGTGTCAAAAGCAGCAACCCGGTGCACTCGTGTCAAATGAGCTCATACAAACACAACTATTTTTTAAAGACTGACTTTTACCCAACGTATGAGCAGAAGGCAGTGATTTCAGTCATCAAGAGGCTGCGACGTCTGTCAGTAGATCGGGTGGCGATACTCCCATGTCAACCTGCCGAATAAAAACTCACTAAAACATCGTAAACTGTGTGGCTTTGAAACTGTGTTTAGCCTATAGGTTGTGGTTAGCGTATTAAAATCAAAATTATTTGCACATCATTAAATGCATTATTTATCAATTATACATTTTAAAAGAGAAACTCTTTTTCATTATTTGTTTGTTCTTTATTCCTTTAGTTTTCTCTTTTTGAGAAGATCTTCAAAGTTTACAAAATGATAACTCGTCTGTTCTGTGCTCAAAATTTATAGAGACAGTGAACCTTAAATTGAAATCGCCATTAAAATGTTTTATGTTATATACCATTTTATCTAGGCCTTAATTATGTTAGAGTTGGAATGGACTAAATAAATTATTTTATAAGCTAAAAAAATATATAAAAATGTTTTCATTCCGTTATTATGTCACAGTTTTGCGCTACCTTTCAATAGTGTCCCACATTGTCCCACACAAACGGATTACCTGTCCCACATTTGGTTTGTTGGGTGGTGGTCACCCTAACTCAGACACGCAGAACAACCAGATGACATAGTTAAATAACAGGATTCCGCGTCAGCATCTAGTTATGTGGACACAATGCGCTGCGCCATTGATTATTGTCACACACAAACAAGTACAACCACGACAAACGCAATTCACACAAACACGCAGATCTGTCTAATGCACCTATTCTTATTATTCTTAGCACAGACCGATTTTTCGTAGCACAGTTTTTTTTTTAAGTGACTTGTCCGGTCGGGCAAGTAAAATTCTCTCTCACTTGCCCTTACAAAACATTCACTTGTCCCGGACAAGCGTTAATGTCGAACACTGGCTTGGTTTTACAATGATGTCAGTGAATGAGTTGTTAAACATTATTTAGCATTGACTATGACGTAAAACACTGTTGCATACAAAGTTAAATCCAATAGAAAGAAAATTGTCTTGGAAAATCGGTTGACAGCTCTTGTTTCTGGTTCCTAACTACAGTATATGGCGCGAAAGATAGACTTTCGTTTTGTTTCTTAGATGTTATCCTAAATTCCAGGGAGTCTTTTGGGGGCTGCGAGAAACATGGAATTGTGCGAGAGAGGCTATTAAAGCAATCTGCCAATAACAACGGTGCACACTTGAAGATCAAGAGAGCTGTAAAGTGAGAAGAGAGAGGAACAGTGTGAAATGCTAGATTACCGCTGAAGTCTGGGTCTAGTGGGGCCGATTATGTTTAGCTTTGGAGTAGATCATGTTCAGGACCTTTGTTCAAATTGGCGGGGAAGTTAAGGGACCCAAAGTGGTCCCATTCTGTGCCATTGAGTTAAAAAATAAGAAAGAGAAAAACGTCTGTTTAATTACTGTGGTTACAATGTGATTTTATTTCCTCCTTTACACAACGTTTCATTAGTGGATTGAAGTGATTTTCTGGCGAAGTGTTTAAAGAGTGATTAGGTTCAAGAAAAGCTTCCTGAGAAACTGCTGAGTGCATCACTGCACTGAGATCAAGTGATATGACAAACTGAAATGTGACTAAATGAGATCTCGCTCCTGTTAATACATCCTCTGGCAGGGAGCTGAGATTTTTTACTTGATTTATTAAAGAAGGTTAAATTCAGTCATGCCAGCACAGGGATTAAAATTATCCTGCTTAAAATCTTCTATCTAATTGTGCATCTGAGAGCCTGGCCTACTCCAAAAAATGACCCCATGGGACGTTTGTGCAAGCAACTTATTACGACCTTTAGTTAAGTTTTAAAGATAAGCACTTTTTAGCTGTCATTAAAAAGACAAAAAGTTGATACGGATATGTGGGCATCTGAACGTGCAATTTAGTAAGTGTGACTTGTTGAAGTTTTTCATATTTAAAGTTTCTTGCTATCAAAGCTGCAATCTATAACTCTTTTCGGTTAAATATAATACTGCTTTTTTGCACTTGTTCTATGGTATATTTGTCATATTAAATGTTAGTTGATGTTTAAGCTGGAATCCTTATTACTTTTTGGTTAAATATAAACACTATTTTTTATTAAATTGTTCTGTAATGTTGTGTTGACAACTGTCAACGTGCTTTAACCGATTCACAACAGTAAGTTTATAATAATGATTTGTGTGGGAAATATCAGTTCATCATATCGTCATCATCATATGACTGCAACCCACATAAAAATAAATCTATCAATCAAATCAATTTATAAACATCAGCAATTTTATGTTTCAAAGAGAAATGTGTGAAAGAGAGGCAAAAGTAATGGATTACAGCTTTAATTATTTTTATGTTGGTTTGAAAAAGTTTTACTTTAACTTGTTGTTTTCTTAGTTTATTATTTTTACTTTATACATTTAATAATACTTTACAGTGAAACAAATTTGATTTGTTTGATTTAAATGAGAGATTAGAGACAAATTAGAGACCAATATATCGGTATAGGTCGATAAAAGCAAATTATCACACCAATATTAATAGTCATTATATGAATTAATAACATTCATAAAGTTAAGAAATATTTATTTAATCTCCAGAATCGGTATCGGCAGATATCACTCTGAATAAGCGGCTATCGTATCAGTGGAGAACTTTAGCATTGACGCATTTCTAATTTAAATGTGTCGGTTCTATGGCTGTTTATATGCAAATCGAACACTGTGCTGCAGTAAATATGAGTCCAGTAGAGTTCTTCAGGTTTACATTCATCTAAATGGCCTTAAATATATATAAATAATATTTTTTGGGGTCAGGGTTTATGTGCTTTTGGTCCAGCAAAGTGAATTCTGTTTAGTTAGCAGGTCATGTTTAAGTCCGTCCTGATGGGATTGAGTGTTTGTGATATTATCATCGGGCATGTATCCCTCAAGTTTTTTTATACTCTGTACAGTCTGCCTGCTGTCTTGCTTCTTTACTGTACATGTCATCCTCTCTGTTGTTGCTTGTGTTTATTCGCTCTTCTGTCAGCAGCTCTGCCTTATCCCTCTCTCTCTTTCTCTGTATGCTATAGAGCGAGCAGTCCCGTCACTTAAATTCTTGAGGTCCAGGACATTTTCATTGGACACAGTCAAAGGAGGACTTGGGGTCAGAGAGAAAAACTGCCTTATATGCCAACAGTCTGTCGCTTGGGGGGCATGTCTGTAAACTATACAGCAAGTAAAGTTGTCTGTAGTACATCTACAGTATACAGGGTTTTCAATGCTGGGGCATGTGATAAGCAATTAAAAGCAAAAAATGATCATTGCTTGTCTATCAATACATCTTATGACTGCTTTCCGTATAACTCCATTACCAAATGTTCAAAGTATGTGTAAGGTCTGGTGGTAATCCAATACACTTGCATGAACTCATTCAGACAGCCACAGTGTGAGAAGCTTTGAAAGAATAACATAATTTACATAGAAATGAGACATATTGACAATAATTTAATGTCATGGACGGCACCAAAGTCATCTTTAGGGAAGTCAATGTATTCGGCGGCTGTGTTTACAACACCCCCGCAGTTATTTCGGTCATGCAAGACTAAAGCCCTATCTGCTTGAATGGGAAAAGTAATATGTCTTTAAAACTGCTGGCTAAAATCACATTTAAATAACATTTAAAATCAACAATTAAACCTGATATCAATTGTAGCGTAACTGTTTTTTTAAGCTCAAATTGTGCTTAATAACACCGTTTTCGAGGTCGCTTCAGCTACTGCACAGAGGTTAACAAGCGCCTCACGAGACTGTGTAGAGCTCCGCCCCAGAGAATCGACGGTTTTAATCGATTGAGGATTGGCTCTTTTTACTGGATGGCGGGACTTTGTTTGCTAAAGTGGCATTATTGAGTGTTGCATTTCTCCCCATTCATAGTAATAGCAGTGGCGCATCTCGGAATATCTATTATAAAGATGCACCAACATATCAGCTAATAATCGGTATCTGCCGATAAAGCAATTTTTCACACTATCGGCTAACAGGGCTGGTGCATTCTCAAAAGAGGACAGGGAAATGCAATGAATTTGTGCTCTGTTTATAGAAAATGTTAGAAACATCACTAGTTTGATGTTCAATATTAATAGTCATTAAATTAATAACATTTAGAAAGTTAAGAAATATTAATTTAATCTTCAGAATCGGTATCGGCAGATATCACTCTGAACAATCGGTTATCGGTATCGGTGGAGAAATGTAATATCGGTGCAACTCTAATCTATTAGGTTTATTTGCAGTTTGAATAAGATGCAGGTTTTTGCACAGAAATCTGTGCCGTTCTGTTTTAGATGGAAAGGAAATTGAAAAGGAAAGAGTTCATGACTCGGGGGCTAAATGTTTCAGAGCAGCGATAAAAGACAGATGAAACTGAAAGTGTGAAGGAATACGAGTGTGAAAGGGCTTCTGGGTACAAAATGACACTCATTATATACTACTGTATTGTTTACTCACTGCAATACAGTAGGCTACTCATACACACAGAGGTGAGATTGTTTGTTTATTTGCAATAAGACGGTCAGGCACACTGACTTTATGTCCTTGAGGAGAGACGGCGCACACACACATACACACACGTTTGCATCTATGGCCCCTTAAATGAGAATTGATTTTAGTCTTTTAATGATTGACCTACTCTTTACTCTTTTCACAATACATCCATTCAGCACTGTGACAGCTACACATTGAATGTGTCCAAAAATATAAATTCTCTCATATAGTTTATCCTCATGCCATCTTGGATGTATATGACTTTCTTTGGTTTAACACAAATTCATATTTTTATATGGGGTTCAAACTGTTAAAGCACTAAAAAACGCATTCACAGTGTTGTCAAGTTCAGGTAAAATATGCATTCTTGGGGATTGTTTTTTCCACCTAATGAGGTACTTTAGGAATGTAATAAAGCAGAAAGTTAAAGGTCATTGTAAGGAAAGGATTTGTCTTAATTTCAAAACACAGGTCTTGAATCTATTTCTCATAATTGTGGGCTTGTTTTTGTTTTTCGTACTATGGCAATACTGCCTATACATCCATCATCACAGTATTCCAAATGACTAATAAATGTCTTGTGAAGCAAGTTGTTCCAAATCTTTATCAATTTCTTTGTTCTGATGAACACGGAGGAAGATATTTGGAAGAATGCTTGTAACCAAACAATTCTTGGACACCATTGACTACCATAGTAGGAAAAATGACAATGGTAGTCAAAAGTGCCCCAGAACTGTTTGCTTTCCTACATTCTTCAAAATATCTTCTTATGTTTTCAACAGAACAAAGAAATGTATAAAGCGATTTTTCCTAATTGGTGGCCAAGATGGTCTGGTACCATGTTTGGACATTATACCATGATTTTAATACCATGGTATTCTTTAAGGTACCTTTGAGCACCATGGTACATAGTAGAACTCAATACCAGGGTATGTAATATCATTGCTTTGTACTATAGTGATACCATAACCTCTGGAAATGATTGACATTATTTTAAATTTAGCATATACCCGAGATTAACGTTGTATCATGGTCCCTCTAGATTTTTGAGGTTTCTCTTGGTCAGATGTTTGTAATACGCAGTCAGACTGAAGTCTGAAGGATCTGCGGTACGCATGAGCAGCAGCAATTTACCTGAGCAGTTCTTCTGAAAGATCTTCCCTCTCCAGACATGTTAATTATTAAAAGACCAAGTATGGCACCACTCTCACGTCTCCATGGAAACAGCAGAGGTCATGATTGTGGATGACGGGGGAGATGAGGGAGAGAGAGAGAGTACGACAGAAAGAAACAGATCAAGAGAGAGAGAGAGAGAGAGGGAGAACTTTAGCAGTTCACATGTCTGTGCTTGAGTGCTAATCCAGTTTTGTCATTTAATAATGTACTTATTGTTTTTTAGGTGCCATATTCCTTGTTTAGGAAATGTCTCCATACGGCATTCAAAAGTTTTTTTTTTTTTTTTTGAGAATAACTTTTATGACCAATTTAGGCAGACATCTATGGTCAAATCAAGCAGACTTATTCCGGACGGTACTGTTTCAGTTCACTAGTCCTATCTGGCTGTTAGTCTAAAGGTATTACACAGCTCACTGAAGATGTTTAGCTCTGTGTGATGTGAATCTAATGGCCGTGTCTCTGCTGCTGCCTGTAGCAGCTCAGCATATTAGTTCTTTGTGCGCCGCTGGTTGATGTTACCCAGAGATGCCAAACATTTGCATAAATGTTTAGCTTTAGATGTAAGCTTATTAAATAAATATAGATTTTATGCTTGTTCTTATGAACAGTAGCGTGCAAAAGTCTTAGGCAACCATTATAGTTCAGCAATGGTATAATGACCACAAACAATTATTTTTGTCTCTTTAATAAAATACAACCAGTAAATGCATGAAATGTGTATGAGTATTAAAAAAACAGATAAAACAGCATAATCTCACACGAAAATGTAACTATGAGGTGACTAATTTTGGCTGATTTACATACATTTCTACGATCTCATTCGTACATTGTACAATTTACTTTCGCGCCAGTGATGTTAGGGGTGGGGCTTCAGTATGGCTTTTTTTGTAATTGTATGTTTTTTTTATGATTCACAAGGTACGAATTTATACAAATTAGCCACTTTGAAAAATTGCTACGAATTCCCGTGAGATCAGGTTGAAAAAACTGCTTTTATGGGCTAAAGTGGCAAGTATTTAGTGTGACCTCTGCTAACGAGGGATGTAACAATATCAAAATCTCACTGTATGATAATACCTCGGTGTAACGTCCAGGGTACGGTATTTGTTGCAATATTTAAATGACAAATGATGACTTGGAAACGTGCCATAAGCATCCTCTTTTCTTTATCCTCTAATCATAACTGTTGCTTAGAGGTATGAGTTATAGTATGAGATGGGTCAAATGACCTAAAAATCCCTTTTATAAAATAAAATAACTGCACCAGATGGACCTTAACAAAGGTAACATCTATGATTTTTTTCGAACATTCTCTATGTTTCATACAGTCATTTGACCACGATAATATTGAGACAATTTTGCTATTGCGATAACACGATGTCGATAATATTGTTACATCCCTGCTGCTTACACTTGAGCAGTAGCAGAACCTAGCTCTCTGAAACCTAACTGGAATGAAGGCCTAATTTCTAATCTAATAACTTCAGGACAATCTTGCCAAAAGAGTTTAAGATGTGCTTAGTGCCAAGGGAGGTCACAGTAAATACTGTTTTTTCATATAAGAAGTCATTTGATTTATTTTCTGTTTGTATCCTAATAAAGAGGTCGCAAAATAAATATGGATGGTCATTACAGCATGTTACAGTTTTTCTCGATTGCTTAAACACATTTCTTGAAATTATGCCTCGTATTCTCAAAACAGTGAACACAAATCCATAACGTCTCACCCAATTCTCCAAACATCCTATTTTCAGGTCAAAATGAAGCTCTCTTCTCTAAACCATTCAAACTTGCTGAAAAACCAAACTTTTCCCCCAGATAAGACACACAAGCCCTCAAAAACACCCACACTGCAACATAGTCTTAGACACTGGTGAGATAAATTCAAAACACTGTTATTAAAATCTCTTTGTGGGATTTAAGAATAATTTGACAGATTAGTGTTTATTAGAATATACAACATAAAAGAGTGCACATAGAGCAAAGTACAAGAATGAGCTTTAGGAAAAAATAAAAATACAACATTACACTACTGTAAAGTAGATGAAGATGATCTTACAAGACAAGAAAAGTTCAAAAACCAAAGAACAATTTACAGTAAACTGGTCATGCAACACAATTCAGTACACATCTGCACAAATAACATTTACATTCAGGCATTTAGCAGATGCTTTTATCCAAAGCGACTTACAGAGAAGATAAAGGAAACAAAACAGTGAGGCGATTTGTCAATAGGAGGCAATGTAAAAAATATGGCATCCTCTGCACCTTTGGCCCAATTTCGTAAAAGTGTACTATTTTCTGCAAAAATACGGAACAGGTAAAAAAGGCTACAAATGCACATTTGTAAACTTGATAATCACAAATTCGAGGGTGTACACATGCTACAGTTTACTGGATACAGAATAGTGAAATTTCTCTCATATAAAGTGTGTACTGTGATTATACTGTCTATAATGTTTACTGTAAGTAGTATAAAGCGCAGTAGATGATTCTAGGATGCACACTTACCTGTGCTCCTATTGATATTATCCTGAGATTCTGGTTGGTGTGTCATCAGTTTTGCAACTGAATGTTTACTGATGGACAAATGTGTGCTATTTGAGTTTACAACTTGACACTTCAGTTAATTATATTGTGTGTTTGTGTTTTCTGAATGAGAACATGGTTAAACCTATGCAAATTGAGGCTGTTTGTGTGTGGGGTTTGTACAAGTTGGTGTATTGTTCTGAGAATGTGTTTATGGTTGTCAGAAAATGGTGAGTTGTTTCATGAATTGTGTGTTAGCAATCGAGAAAAACTGTAAAATAACAAAGCTGGTGGTGGCTTAAAACGCTTCCATGGTACTGTATGTATTGTACATATTTCACGAGTTCACATGCCAACACTAACAGATTTGTTAAACAAATTTGGTTTGTGGCTCTTAAGGAAGAGACTGTTGTTTTATGTACTGTACATTTGTTTTCATTTATATACAAAATGTAGATAATTCTTATGTCAACTAATACTGTATAGGCTATTGATCCATTTTTCATCCATTTTTATGGGTTATTTAGTATGAGGCATTTTCACAACATGCATTATAAGGCCTAGATTGCAAAACAAAACATCTACCAACAACCATAACAACTGCGTGTGTGCGTGTGTGTGTGTGTGCGTGTGTGTGTGTGTGTGCGTGCGTGCGTGCGTGCGTGCGTGCGTGTGCGTGTGTGTGTGTGTGTAACATCGATGTGTACCATTCTGTATTTCCGGAACATTTTAATGAGGGAAGATCCAGGGTGGGAGAAAAACAGTGTGGCTAATCCCGTAAAGACATTGTGCACGTCTCTTTGTTCCAGACCACTGGCCTCGCTAATTGGAAAGATTTGCACTGTCTGTGAGAGAATTAGATAAACTAATAAGGAGAAAGAATTATACCATTTTAAAACCAGCCCTGACCTTGACACTATAAAGTTTAGGAGCGAAGGAAACTATCTCAGCGAGTGAGTCACTTTCTGCCACTCCACAAGCTTATTTGGAGTATGAAGGCTCACTGATGACCTTATCACAGCTTCTGTCTCCATGGTGATAATGATCGGTGTTTTTGATTGGCAGGCGTGCGGAGTGAAGAAAGTCGGCGGCGATGGGCAGATTGTGGGCTTGAGTGGGATTGTTTCATGAAAATGGTCTTTGTTCCATTCTCTCAAACATCCAAGAAAGTGACAAATGAAGAAGAAAACAAAAAAGAGGATTTGTTCTTCTCGATTAGTTTAAAGATTGAGTCACTTTAGATTTACATAATTTGACATGATTTTGTACAGTTCTGTCTTTTTTCTTGATCTCTTTTCTTTTTGTTCTTTGTTGTTTGGTGTCTTTGCTGTTTTGGCAGAATACAGGACATGAAAAGGACATCAAAACAATCTAAAAACGGAGCTGAAGATACATGTAAACTTGGCACTTTCCACAAGTAGAGTACAAAATGGGGCCTTTTTTAACACATGATCCGTGAAAGGAGGTGTCACCAGCAAAAGAAAGTCAAACTAAATATTGCAGCTGCTCTGTATGCGTTATACTTTAAATATACTGTACAGCTACGGAAAAAATTAAGAGACCATTTCAAAATTATTTTCAAATTTTCCGAATTCACTATTTTTGTGTTTAAAATGGTCATTCTTGTTTTATTCTGTGAACTACTAACAACGTTAGTAGCCTAAAATAATTGTAAAAACCCTGTTACCAAAATAAATGCGGTACAATTAAAAATACTGATTTATTCGATTTTTGCAAATTTCATTTGATTCTAGCTATAAACACCAAAAACAAGAAATCTCAAATTAAACAAATGTATCAAAGTATAGCTTCAGTTAAGTAATCCCTTGCTTGGGGCAAATGTTGGTTTGTGGATATTTATTACCTTTAATATTTTCTCATAAATTAAAGAAAGCTGATCTTTCTGTTTTTATTCTGTGCTATGTTGACAAAATGCTGGCTATGGAAATTGACAGCAAAACAATTGAGGAGCCCAGCAGCACACTCACTCTGACACTTATAATCTCATGCTGTCCTGTCACATGATTTCCACAGTTTATTTAACACAGGAAATAAACTATGAAATGAACATTATGTCCTACGGTATATACTTTATAATAATAACACTGGGGAATTGTGTTTTCACGTCAGAAACAAACCAAGTAAACACATTTTGTTTCCTCACTGAACTATTTGCTGTGGCTGATTTCTCTTCGAGAAAATCGAAAATGTGTAGTTTGCATTTTCCATTTTTTGCTAAGTAAATAACTCCATCCCTCAGAAATAACATTGGTATTCTAGCAGCCGATCTCTCCAGTACAGAACTTCATAAAACTGTTATTTAAAACCTCACGGAGCAGAGCAGCTGTCAGTGAGATACTGGACTTTCTGTAAAGAGCGAGAGGCAGAGTTTGACACGTTATTTATCTCTCTGCATTTCTGACACTGCTGACCAGTGCTGGCCGAGAGAGAGACAGTCATAGTGAAAGTAAGAGAGTTTTGTTACAAGCTCATTTGTGTGTATATACTGTACATAAAATAATGTGTTTGCCAGGGGATGGAGTAGTGTGGTGCTAAAGATAAATGTGTCAGCAAAGGGGAATATTTCATCTTCATTTTTTTATAAGTTGTGCTGGTGAGACAATACTATTGTTCGTACTTGAGAAAGAGGTTTCAACAAACTTGAACATTAATTATTAAGCCTATTCATGTTTCTCAGCCTGAAAGACTTGGCATGAGGTGGCATGAGTTGTTATTGGCCAGAAACAAATTTTATAACCTTAGCAACAGTACAGGATACCCAGGCGACCACATACTTTAGACATCCCCATCAAACAGCAATAGTTTTATTTTGATTTTAAGATTATTTTATATTTCATTGTCAGGATTTTCAGGTTTTTTGTATTTTTTATATGTCAGCAACTGCAGCGTGCGATAAACTGTGATTGGCTATTTTGAGTGTCCAATTAGTTCCATTGTGTTCGGTTGGCCGTGTCATGGGGCGTCTATGATCCGGTGAACTATTGACTGGTTTAATACTTTTTAAAAATATATTATAATTATCTTGAATTGAATACCTTTAACAAATGAAACTCTCTATCTATAACAGAGAAATGTCAGCCTTCGGGTAGCTGCACATTTATTCTCATTAGAGATAAATGACAGTCAGAAAAAAAGACAAGTGAGCGAGCGAGTGAGCGATGGTGTCGTTCATACAGCTGTGCAGCTCTGTGTGCTTGTATAGACTTACCACAGGAGAGCCGGGCAGATTTTTGTCCCCGCTGTCTGCTGTCTGAATGAGGGATTTAGTGCTCAAGTTGATATATTAATGTATTCTGCGCTACGAGGAGTTTCCTCCTGGGATATAATCAGATCACCTGCTTCGTTCTCAATTCATTTTTAAATGTGATGCTCAAAGGATCACATGCAGAGAGCTAAAAGCTAGAGTACACCAGCCTGATCTCACGGGAATTAACTGTTTTATTCTAATATGAATTCATATGATGTAAAACTTAAATATCAATGGGATAAAAAAAGCAAAACGTAATAAAACACACAACCCAAATTGCCGTTGACCAGCACACATCTACACAAACATGCGTTCTGTCGATTTTTGACAGGTGGTGATTTTCTGTCAAGAGCAGACATTTAACAACAACGTTTGTTGAAAAGAAACATGCACTTTAACTTGGCTATCAAAATAAACGCACAGACTTCTATTGTTTTTGTATAAAGATAACTATAATGACTGCTGGTAAACACTAACCAAACGTTTTGACTTTTCAGAATGAAGCAAACAAACAAAAAACATTTGGTTTACCTTAAAATCGTTGTTGTTTTTTGTAATTGAGAACATCAAACAATTCTGTAAGGGCGGTTTTATCAGATTTTGCAAAGTAAATCCACACATTAAATATTGACTCTACAGTAAGTGGCTTTCATTTACAATTTAAGTAGAGGCATACAGACAGTCCCTCACCTGGCTTTAGTGTATTATCCATGTCTTAAACCGGCCTCTCTCCATTCAAATTGGATAATCAACCTCATTTAGTTAAACCACATGCAGCAGTCCGGCTTTCCAACTGCTCATTTCTGTCTTTCTCCAGCTCCTTTAGGACTTTATATCTACCAATAAAAGTAATTGGAGCAGTATGAGCATCCTTACAGAGAACGTTCCACTTAAAATGATGAAAGAGTTCAAACCGGTCAAAACACAAACAAAAGTAGTCCCAAAATATTACTTTTAGGTGAATCCCTGTGAAGAACATGTCTGAGTCATATTTTAGCATGGTAATGAGCATTGTCATGGTGGGACATTTTAATATTAAAATAGGCAGTAAAACAACTACTGTACAACCACATTGTATAACAACTCTATACAATTGACAAAAATATGTTTTCAGTTATGAAATTGAGATAAAAATGCAGTTTCTGGGTTACTTATTTAGTTTACATTACAGAAAAGATACACTTTAAAAACTATTGTATTACAAACAAAACAATCTGAACACATCTCACATGTGTCTAGTTAAGGACAACACATTTTGTGTTATTGAACACAAATCAACACAAAAAATGACTTAAATGACATGACATAATGTGTTAAAAATACTGCAAAAATGAATTTCTTACAAAACATTTTTGTCTTGTTTTCTAGTATAAATATCGAAACATTCTTAAATCGCAATACATTTACTTGACAAAGAAAATGAACTTAGATATTTAGTCTTGTTTTATGAAAGAAAATATAAGAATCAAGTACGTTTATAACAAATAAAGATTGGTTTTAACAACAAAAAAATTGTCAACGGGGTAAGAAAAATAAACTTGAATTAGGTATCGTATCATTTTTTCATAAAACAAGACTAATTATATTTGGTCAATTTTCGTCCAACTGAATTTATCTTGTTTTAAAAATTATCTAACATTTGTAGTACTATAAAACAATACAAAAATGTGCAGAGAACAGAATGTGTTACAATCCTTTTTGGGAGTGTAACTTAAAAGGAATATACTTTATAAAGTAGACATACTTTTTAATATTTTCGTTCTTTTTAATTAAATATAATTTTGACATTCTTGACATGAAATTCTTGATTTGACAGTCTCCATGAAATTCATTATACCTTTAAAAAGAAAGAATTCAAGGTAATGTAGGATTTGTTGATCATGCCTGGTTTGATGCCATTCTACAGTATGGCAGACTGCAATATCATCATCTGCACAAGAAATAAAGTAAAAGGTTAAAAAGTGATTAAAAGCCTAAAATTAATCAAATGCTTTTCCGCTCCTCTCAAAATGAGCCACATGCTAATTCCAAGCCAGAAATAAAGTTCTCCGCCGCTCCATTTGCATTGCAAAGCAACGTGCACCGTGACTAAGATCACCTGTCTATCAGCCTATTCCCACCTTGGTCCTCCAGCATCCCAACAGCCCCTGGGGCAGAGCTGCTGTAATTAGCGTGATTAATGCTCGTATTGAGCTCAAATGAGACCTGGGAGGCTGTCCCAACCGTAACACACACACACGTATCAATACCCAAATGGAGTTTGGCTCTGTCTGTTTAAGACAGACAGAGCCGCTTTGGAAACAAGTAAACTGTACAGAAGGGAAACTCATTACTTCAGTCAAATACAGCTAATTACTCTAAATGAGGTTTCCAGCGCACAAAAATACAGGCGCGGTGATGCAGCTGGTGTGCGGGGTCTTACAGAAGGTGAAGAGCCTCTCTCTCTCTTTTTCTCGCACATACATACATACATACATACATAAAACATCTGCTGCCACATTAAACCCTGAGTCAAAGGATATTCAATGATATTTTGATTGCTTTGAAATAAGGAATCAGCGCAATTCTCCCACAAATGTTGCGTTCAGCGTCAATGAAAGGGATTGAATAGGAAAATGTTACTTAACGTGTTTATCCACAGCAGTAAGCGGCACGCAGAGAATCTCGCGTGTGACACTCTTTTTAACCACACCTGAGCTTCTCACATCTGCTGCGTTTCTTGTTTGTAATGTTCAGACTGAAACATCATTTGGAGCGCCACCAGATTTTTCTAGCGCGTTGGCTTTGACTGATAAGCCCATCAGTTATTTTGCGCACGCGTGCGTGCGCGTTTGTTTGCTAGCGTGGTGCAGACTTAGCATGGATTTTTTGTTTTCATTTTGGGCTAATGAGATTTTCTGTCCTCACTCAATATCTTTTTGTATTTTTAATACGTTTCTCTAAATATATTTCTCCAAATAAGATGTTGTCACATCTTCCTTTATTTGGTTTTGTTTATTCACTAGGATCCATTTTTTAAAATGGCATAAAGTTTAAGTTTGCATTTTACATTTGGCAGACAATTTTATCCAAAGGAACTACAAGTGTCTTTAGTTATGTCTTGAGTCTTCAGGATCTAGTTTACTGTACCTTCCGAAATACACTAAAGGGCCGTTCACATTATAACGATAAATATAAAAATAACATTTAAAAAATATTTCTTAATTCAGGAGAATAGCGGGGTTCCAGACCATAACGATAAAGATACAAAGAACGATATAGTTGGGATCACTTTCAGAAAGATCACGTTTTTCCAGCTGATGAACGATAAAACATACTGTTAGACAGTTTCTGGCAGATAACGTTTGACTATTTGTAATCACAACGTGGGTTTGATGTCAGAATTATAGACTGTAGTGGTCGGAAAGCGGACACTAGCACACCTTCAGCATTCAGAGAGCGCATCCAGCCTTTGCTGTCATATTTTGGAGAAAAGACGTTGGGGGATGAAAACCAAAGCATCATCAGAAGGTCATCTACATTCATTTTAGTGACTTGGAACACTGCAGCACACAGGTTTAAAATAAACATAACGTTATTGTTATATATATATTATATATATATATATATAGTTACAGTTATCGTTATAATGTGAACGGCCCGTAACTCACACTCTTCTAACTGTTGGAAAGTTTAAGAAATATCAGCTTGATGTTTTCAACTCATTATATTTTTGGAACATGGTTAACCAGCTCATCCAGGTCCCCACCAGCATATCCTGGGTTGTCTGCTCTGACTGTGTTGACCAAGATGATTTATCAGGTTGACCAAACACCAGATGACCAGCTTTTGACAGCTAGAAACCATGTGGTTTCAGATGGTTGTTTCACAGAAGGTGGAGGATAATATATGCAGTCTTCTCAAAGCCCTTCTCAAATTGTGTGGGATCTTCAGTGCCGTAGATGTTCATCTCAAATGGGATTGAAAGCTTTTATTGGCAATAGAAAATCACACGCTTTTCTTCCAGTCCAAATGGTGCACACAGTGTTGGAATGAGGAATAAGATGAAGCTGTTTATTCAAAGTTTTTTTAGCTGTACCCACACTGTTTGATCGAGACCACATTGTCTTCTTCAGATCATTGGGTTTGCAAATTTGATTTGGAAACAAAATTCTCACTGAACTTTGAAGGCTTGAAGTTTCAAAAGAGGCTTTGTGATGTTTTCTGTTTTCAAGGTGAAACTAATCGAAGTGTGAACTGTGAAGCAAGAACCCAGTCTCACACAGACACAGCACACTTTGATCAGACAAACTGAAACAGCAGGCTGGCTGCTTCTACAACACTCAAAGTGTGGAAACCCTTTCTCTAGTGATAGCAGACAAAAACATTTAATGAAAGTAATTACAAGAAATGCAGAATAAATTACGTTTATGCATTTGGCAGATGCATTTGAATGGTGTGTCACTTAAGAAACATCTCATCTTAAGACCCCTGCACTCTGTACGTATGTTATAAAAATAATTAAACACAATGAAAGAACATGTAAAGCCTGTGCATGCGTGCGTATTGATCAGTTTCACAAAGGTCATCCAATAGTTCAGATTTTAGTTGAACATTGGTTGTGGACACAGTAAGTGTTGTGTCTTCTGCAGAGTCCAGCACTCGCACACTTGTCGGTGTATAGATGTGTGATTCGTGGGTCTGTAGGGCCGGTTTGAGGAGATGCAGCATGGAATATTGATGCTGCGGTTCCAGACAAGTGGTGCACTAAGACAGCAGAAGGGAGAACATGGCACACACACTTCGCCTTCAGCGCTGTCTCTCAGTACTTCACACAGAGCTGGAGAGAGGGAAAACAGAAAGATGAGAGCGAAAAGATGGATGAATAAGAGATTAAGAGGAAAGGAAAACATCCAGCTTGAGTTCTGGAGTCACTTATTTAAATACACGATTTTAAAGGGATAGAAGTACAAGCAAAAAATTCTGAAATGAAACTTTCGTCATTTATTCACCCTTATGTCAGTGTTTGACTTTCTTTCTTCTGCAGAACACAAAATAAGATTTGCTGAAGAACGTTGGTAACCGAACAACATTGAACCCCGTTGACTTCCATTGTATGGACACAAAGCCACATTTCTCAAAATAACTTCTTTTGTGTTCAACAGAAATTAGAGTCATATACAGGTTTTGAACTACATGAGGGTGAAAAAAAAAATGTTTTGCAGTTTTGGTCAGACATTCAAAGTGCGTTCAATACTTACTATAGTTGTCTATGGGCCTTTTTATATAGTTGTCTTGTGCATCTGCTAATAGCCGGCGCTCGATATTAAAGCAGTTTACTGGCGAAATGCAGCGTGCGCTAAACAGTGTGTTGACTGTGAGCGTGTTAGATGAGAATTCTCCTTGACGGTCTCAACGGGTCCTGAGGTGCTAATTACGGTAGAGGATGAATTAGCCACATGCATACAGTAGACACTCTCAATTTACCCTTCACATTCTCTCGCTTTCTGTCTCTCTCTATAGAAGGGATTTGGTGTTCTCCTTTAGGTCCTGTGTATTAAGTAATTAGAGTTCATTATCCCAAAATCAATGAGAAATGTAATTAAAGTTCTTCATACTGTAAAGTCTGGCTGCTCGAGTCGTCGGGTTCTCAGGTTCCTCTGCAGTGTGTTTCACTGCTATCTGTCCTGATATCAGCTTCACACCCGCAGCTCAATGACAGTTCAACTTCATCAACCTCAAAAACCCATTTCGCCGAGACGTAGATGGGTCAGGAATCTAGTTTTTCTACATCTGTGGCGGTTCTCTCATTTTTCTTGGATTTCGTCACTGCGGGCCACTCAAGAGCATCGGAGACCTCAAGATTAATTCACCCTTTTGATAATGGATGTTCTGGACGCCCGTCTGACATATCACATTGTTTCAGATTTCATTTGGTGTATGTTGCTTTCGGCTCTGTCCCTCTTCTAAATTTCTTTCTCTCACACATACAGAAATATTTGCATGCACTTGGCGATGGCTCATCTCCCATAGTGCCATACAGGCTCAACTCCCTTAAAACCTTGAGCCTATCAGAGAGGAGCATGAAATACAATCTTCGCCCCTCGCCGCCTATCAGAGTTAAGCATGAAAAAATCCCTCCCGTTACAGGCTGAAAGTGTAGAGCTTGGGATAAAATGCTCTTCTGCAGCCTTTAGATAATGCACGCTGGCATGAAGCTGGTTAGAGCCGGGATGAGAGACACTGTTAGAAAGAGAACGAGAAAACAGAAAAAAAAAACAGATGTCGAATAGAATATGAGATTCTTTCATTTAAAGGGATAGTTCTCCCAATAAGGAAATCATCATTTATTCACCCTCATGTCGTTCATAACCTGTATATGACTCAAAAGAAGATATTTTGAGAAATGTCTGAGGTTTTGTGTCTATATAATGTAAGTCAACGGGGGCCAATGTTTGGTTGCCAACATTCCACAAAATATCTTCTTTTCAAGTCATGCAGGTTTGAAATGACATTTTATGTATTTTAATTCTAGGCAAACTGTCCAAATAGAAAGAATTAAAAAACTGAAACGGGAAGTTCTTCTGGACCAGCGTTATTCAAGTCATCCGAAGTGGTCTTTCAAGAATTAGATGAACTCAAGTTCAAATCATGAGAATTTCCCACTAT
The DNA here is from genome assembly GCF_024868665.1 of Triplophysa rosa. Taxonomy (NCBI): domain Eukaryota; kingdom Metazoa; phylum Chordata; class Actinopteri; order Cypriniformes; family Nemacheilidae; genus Triplophysa; species Triplophysa rosa. The sequence continues at coordinate 13,087,742 of NC_079910.1, read as the reverse complement.
ACACTTCAGTTTCTTATGTATTTTAAGCAGATGTGTAGATATCAAAAATCGCTGTCTGAATCTAAAGAGTATTTTGATCTTCCCCATGTATGTTTTTAGGTACATCCACACCTTGTACCTGGGAGTGCAGAGCCGTTGGCATGGCAGCCCCGGGCAGCATCACTTCTACTGGCGTCTGATGTTCGAGAGCGCTGACATCAACATGCTGCGGCTGCTGGAGGCCTTCCTGAAGAGCGCTCCTCAACTCGTTCTTCAGCTCAGCATCATGATCCACAGCAACCACATACTGCCCCTGCAGGGTAAAACACACTTACAGACACACACAGGTTTCCCAGGTGGGCCTGTGATATGCTTTTGGTTGAGAATATTTTATGAGGCGAGAGAGAGCTATAAGCCACTTGTGTGATTGTGTCTTGATCGGCATGACTTATTCATATGGCGCTGCAAAGGAGAAGTTTGCTTGTGATGAATTAAACAAAACATTTTACATGCTCTGCCCTGTGCGATTTCATATGACATGAACCTGGCAACTGTGTTACAAGAATAGACAGAGGGAGAGAGAGAGAGAGAGAGAGACATACTGTATGTATGATATGGTCTCTGCCGCAGATAGGATATTTTCCTATATATTAACTGTCAATATATTAAATTAAGTAACATATATTTGAAAATATATAGAATAATACATTGCTAATACATTACAGCATTACAATGTATTGAATAATACATAAGGAATTGACCTTTTCATATAAAGAAAAATATAATCCGCTGGTTCCAAATAGAAATGTATTATTTAATATATTGCATTATAGTTTCCTTTGTATTCCCATTCATTTTTGTTTCGCAAGGGTTGTCTCGCTGTCTTATTCATATAGCAAAACTGGAAAGGACTTTCTCAATGTAGCAAGCCTTAGTTCATTTAGATTAATGTTTATTTATAGATGCACTATTGTTTTTTGGTAATTCACACGTTTGTGAGTGTATTGTGAAAGATGTATTCGTATTTGTAAAGGTTAAACCTAACCAAGATTAATAAATGTAATAGAAGAACAGTCAGATGACCTTTCATGTTATTGCATAGTATTAAAGGGAAAGTTCACCCAAAGATAAAAATTCTGTCATCGTTTATTGACCGTCATGTGGTTTAAAACCTGTATATGACTCTTTCTTCTGTGGACAAAAGAAGATATTTTGAGAAATGTCTCAGTGGTTTTGTGTACAAACAGTGGAAGTTAATGAGGTCCAGTGTAGTTTGGTTACCAACATTCTTCAGAATATCTTCTTTTGGTTTCTGCACACGAAAGAAAGTCACACAGGTTTGGAATGACATGAGGGTGAGTAAATGATGAAATAGATATAGAATATAATAGAAGATAACATTGCATTGCATTTAAAATAACAAACAGTTTTCTTGTTTTAGAGGTCCACTGCATGATACTGATGGAAAAAGAGAACAATACTCCAGAACTGAGAGCCTAGTCAGCAGAAACAATGAGAGGAAATTAACAGAGAGAGCGAGAGAGAGAGAGATATGTAGAACAGCAGCCCTAGGAGGGGACTCGCTAAAGAATTGAATCTAAACAGGCAGAGGCTCCGAGATATTCTGATTAATTCTGGGTCAGGGGTTTGGGTTACCAAGCACAGAAAGCCTCTTTCTATCTCTTCCTATCTTCTGTTTTTGGCTTTTTCTCTCTGTGTCTGTTTGATCTCATGTTTCAGCCTGTCTGACCATCTTAAACCTTTGACCTCTGCATTGTGTCAACCAATTCCATTATAAAGTGAGCAACACATCTTTGAGTACTCTATAGGATGCAGCATGTTATTTTCTCTTATACAAAGGCATTGCTGAATACTCCATTCTGGTTAACAGATGCAATGCATGCACTGTTATACAGTAAAGACGCTCTCTGCGGCGTATTTCACTGAACAGTGCCACTTTAAAACACAGTATGGACGTGCATGTGGTGTTACTGTAAAAATGTACTTGTATTAAAAAGAGGAATTTGTTTCTCTTTTAGTGAGTTTTTCTAAAAAATTATAGCATAACTGGGCACAGAGGTGCCCCGGGTAGTAGCGTTTATTACTCAGAGCCGGCCCGTGAGATAAAATGCGGCATGCAAATTGAGTCAAGTGCTAAATTTGTGGGCTATTTTGTACGTTTGCATAATTATTTCAGAAAATCAGCTGCTAAAACAATGCATGCAGATAGCACATGCACATAAATAATGCTATCGGTGCAATTCACTCTCGGTAAATTCTTTCCTATGTGCATTGTGAGGAATTGACAAACTCTAATGCATGCATTTAATGGAATGGAATAGAACAAATATTTTTATTAAAATGCATTACACAGTGTAACTTTTGTTTCGCTGACCTTTTTGTAGTTCTTGTACAATTCTGACCTGCTAGTTATTGTGGCAATATTTATTTTCATGTAGCATCAATGTTTTAGTGTATATTTAGCTCAAGTAAATTTTGAGCTTATATTATTAATTACGATATATCGGTATATTGCAAATAAACAAAAACTGTACAAATTTTCACATATTTTCACAATTATTTTCCAATTGTCACTGTCAGAAAATTCTAGAAATTTCTGTAGCACAGGGAAGGTGGGATGAACCGATGATGGGTGACTACGTCTGGAACTTACACTGTAAAACTTTGCTGTAGTTTTGCAGCAGGTTTGCCAGTAGCTTACTGTAGATTTAATTTCAAAATTAAAACACTTTGACTTTTGAGATTCAAAATGAGCAAGAAGAGACTGGTCTCATTACTGGCATTGGCAAAGCAACACTGCACAAAATGACTTTCTACCTCAGATATTTAGTCTTGTTTTATGAAAGAGAATATAAGAACTAGGTAAGTTTATGGTTAAAACAAAATTGTAAATTAAATCTACAGTAAGTTACTGGCAAACCTGCTGCAAAATTACAGAATAGTTTTACAGTGTAGTTTGTGAGGACAGTATTAGTCTTAAAAGACAAAAATGATCAAATGTACACTTCTGAAGTTTTGTATGTTAAACTGTTGTTTTGAGCTCAGTGCCAGAATCTTGTCATTTCTGCGTACGAGTAATAATACCAAAATGTATAAATGTGTGAAAATATTTTTTAGTTTTTTTTATAAGTACCATTGATGGTAAAAAAAAATATGTGATTTTCATATTCAGCATGTTAAACTTCATAAAGCATCAGTAAAAATTAAAGCTTAACACAACTTAAAAAAAAATGTTATGAAAACATTTCTGTTTTTTTTCACCACATCATCTAGAATACAGTAAGTGCAATCAAACTTCTGTAACTCTCTCTCTCTCTCTCTCTCTCTGGCAATGTGGGGCTTTAACTTGTCTTATCCCTTTCTCTTCATTCTAATCTACGGCGGTCTTTGTGGCGGTGGGCTTGCGCCGCATCCGATGTTTGATTTAATTAAGATTGCCAGCGCATTGCTCCATTAAAGCCTTAGAAAAACAGGCCGAGAGAGAACACGCGGAGCGCACGGGCAGGCTGAAAGCGGAGCGGGAAAACGCCGACTAATGCTTTTGGATCTCTGCTAATTAAGACCACGCTTAATCTGGATCTGCACCAAATGAGTGGAGAGACAGAGAGGGTATTAGGACGAAGCCAAATGTGTGAACGACACTCAAAAAAAGACTCTCGCCAGAAAACAAGTAACCACATCAGGGGTCAAGTCTGTGCTAAGGGAAATCCGGAATGTGATATGTACCGCGTGGGCCCGCAGCAGAAAATAATAGTATGTCTTGAATTATTTATGTCACGATCGACCTTCGTAATAGGAATTTTCACTAGTATAGATCTGACCGCATGTGGCGGATTCTTTCATGTGGTCTTCTGAATATCCTCAGCTGACCTCATGTAAGCACGCCCGGGGGGTGTGGATGTGTTTTAAAAAGACTGCGGGTTCTTAAAAACATGCGTGTGCGGATTGTGACCGAGTTGGGAACCAAAAGGGAGAATCTGCAGGGTCCCAGCAGATAAACAAACATGCGGTGGGAAGCATTAAAGAGTTGATCCGCATGATAACATCAGCAAGTCTCCAGAGATTCATATCTCTCCATCACACGAGAACATGCACACACACACATCTTCTTCACCTTTTTGCACAACCTCATGCTCTCGCAAACACAACATGAAACGCCTGTCTGTTTCCTTGTTATCAAGTCAAACGCACACACACTCTTTCCCTAGAGAGACATTTCTCTCCGGCAGTTTGGTAACAAGCCCAGCGATTTGTCGTCTCAGCAGGTGCTGTATCTTCTTTAAAATTCAACTTGAAATCTTAAAACAAAAGCAGCGTTTGTGACATAACTTTGAGCATTGGCTGCTTTTTACGCTATCAATCTTTACTCCCCTCTTGAAAGACCATCTGTCATGATTCTGCCGCATCATGTCATGTTTCTCATGGTCTAGTGGCAGGATCATGACAGAACCCCATGTTTCATGTAGAGAGGGGTAATTTTGGCCCTATTGGCCTTCCATACACCCTCTCTGGTCTCGTCTCTGTTCCCGCCCCATCTCGTCTCCTCGTTATTGCTCGTTTATTGTTTCATGCCCTTCACCTGTTCCCTCTTGATTTGTTCTCCTACTTAATGCCCTTGTGTCCGCTGTCTTGTGCTGGATCATTTGTGTTGTTACACTGGTCTTGTGCCTTGTCCTGTATCACCATGTAAGTCTAGTTTAGTTATGTTAGTCATGTCTAGGTAATTGACTTGTCTAGTTTAGTTATGTTAGTTTTTGTTCTTGTGTTCCCTGCCAGTTCCTACCCTTGCTGTTTTATTGTTTTACCCCCTTGTGGGTTTTTGTTTCATGTTTTGGATTTGGATTAAAGCCTTTTGTTAACCCTTTACCCAGGGCCGGATTATCCAATGGGCATTATGGGCACAGGCCCAGGGACCCATGCGTGTTTGGGGCCCAGGCAAGGGGAAGAAAATGTCACATAACAGCATTTATGCTATATTCATTCTGCCGTGTGCTTCTCTGGCCCGCGCACATGGAGGTGCGCACACAAAACAGTGTTTCTAACTTATGAAGTCTGTCTTTTGATTTAGTCACTTTTACGAGCCCTCTAGCGGCTTTTGTTCAGAAGAAGCGCATAGCGACAAATCTAGCGACTTCTTGGATAAACCTTAGCTTTCATTCGGTGGGAAAATGTTGCCAGTTCTGCCCCGCGAGCGCAAGGTCTCTTTCCCAGTGCAGGGATCCCTTCTCTTGGTGTCACTCTGCAAGAAGAAGCAGCACCATACGACAGGTGACTCGTGAATAAAATGAGTACAAAACAGCGTTTCCAACAACTTGTCACTGTTATCGACTGTTTGGATATATAAATATCAGTAACTGCTTTACTTTACCAATATTTAGCCTTCATTATTAGATAATCCACAGTGCTTTTACATACATTGCAAAATGTTTACATACACACAAATACGATGATGTCGTAATATATATGCTAAAGAAGTATACTTATAATACTCGTTAATGCCGTTTACTGTAACACATTACACGCTTACATAAGAACGTGAGTTGCGTGCTTGTTACACAAATAAAGTTGAACAAATGGACAAATTACTATAGTATAATCATTGACAAAGACTGCCCGTTTATTCTTAGAAAAAATGAAGATGAAAATATTTGAAAATTGCACTTAAGAATATTCTTAAGGACTTTCTGTAATTTATCTTAGGAAAGTTCTTATATTTTCTCTTAAAGTTTGAGTAAAGTGGCATTGAAATATGTGTTCTGAGTTTGTCACACAACAGAAAAGTGTGTTATTAACCACCCAGCCAAATTTGAATGGAGAGAAAAACATCCAAGTAAATAAAATAAGTTCTCAAAATCTTGGAAAAATAAGCAGGACTCTCTGCTCTCAAATGCTGGGGGTGTGTCCACTGTTGGCGCTGAAGCTACGCCCACTCGAAGCGCTCAACCTGAGTCCCCAGCCCAGTAGGCTATATGTGAATTGTGTGAATACGTTTTAGGGGAGAATTCATACACGCGCGAGTCAATGCGCGCGATATTCATCAATATATAATTCACGAGCAGGTTAAAAGGTTTGTGTATTTGGTGTGCTGTCCGAAAGGGGGCTCTGAGCCCGGCAGTTTCTTCCGAACACGGAGTACTCGGCCCATCTCCGGAGAGAAGGCTCCGGACCCGGTATTAGCCCGAACCCAAAGCGCGTTGTGGTTACAAATAGCAGCCAGCAATGTTCAAAGATAGCATTTGTGCACGGAGGCAGCTTAGAGAGACAGGCTTCATAGGCAGCGTATAACGGAAGTCTATTTGAATTATAAACAGAGAGCGTCTTTGCTATAACCAATAACATATTAAAAACTACAATACTAATTTCTCACTAGAAATGAGTCAGAGTCTATAGCCTTGTGGTTAGTGCGCCGATATATGGCGCTGTTACGCTCCGGGTGACCCGAGTTCGAGTCCCAGCTCGTGGTCCTTTCCCGATCCCACCCCCCTCTCACCCACATCGTTTCCTGTCCTCGTTGTTACTGTACTATAAATAAAGTCAAAAAATGGCAAAATTAAATCTTTAACAAAAAAAATGCAATCAAAAGTTATTGAAAGTGAAAATTAAACCTACATTTATACAACACAATGCTCCAACGGGCGTTTCGGCCGCCATTTTATTTTTTCGAGCGTGAGCCTTCTCGACCAATCACGTTCCTTGCATGTTGTTATGGAAACGACAGGTCTCCGTCATTGGTTAGCTGTGAAAAATGTGCTAGTAAAAAGTAGGACTTTTTGTCCTAAAAAGTAGTCCTAAAAAGTAGGACTTTTTTCCAACCTCAAAAGACGCTCTGAGCTGCAATAAAAGACACTGGCGCTGGCGTTTTAAAAAAAAGCGCTCAGGACTTTTTTGAAAACACAGTTTACTCCATAGGATTATAATTTAAAACAGACGCTAGCAGCTTCAAAAAAGAAGTCCAGTGTGAACAGACAAATTTGTCTATTCGTAGTGGTTCTCTCTTGAGCTGATAAGGTAGATGCTGGAATTGCTGATAGCGAACCAGACGGGTGGATGGTCATTTGGCGTGAGATTTGTTTAGTTGGGCAGATTGAGAGCCTGAAAGCGTGTGCGAAAAGCTTACAACCCTGAGCTCATGATTGAGCAGACACCTGATACTAGGCGCTGTAGTGATAGGGCAGGGGCCATGCATTCTTGGACGCTCCATTGTGTCATCGATCCCCCGTTTTAGCCGCGCCCAAAAAATCCTGAAAAGAGAATTGGTGAAAAACTGTTTAACGGTTTAACTCCACAATTCAGTACTACATACTTCTGAGTCTTTGTAATGTGTTTCAGCAATACATTTCTAACATCTATAATGTGTTTAGAAACAATTCTCAGAATTCTCTTTACCCGTACTTTAAGAACAGTTTTGTGAATCCGGCGTGTTTGTGTGTGAATTATGGAAGAATCTGATAGAACTGAATTGGTAGAGGTGTGGTAGTGTGTGCTGCTTGCATATGCCAGTGAGTTACAGTATGCTGGGAAATGTCTTGATATTGTTGCTGCTGGTCCAGGAAAGCATTGTTGCAATCATGAGGTGTAAATCCTGTACGATTGAGGATGTGTACAGGTGTTGATTTTGTCCTTCAGGTTGTGATCATAGTTTGTAACTTGTCAATGTAATCCTGTATAGGATAGAGGTGTTTCATACACATAGTACCCTATAGGCGAATTTAAAACTTTATTATGTGCATGTGTGTGAATGGGGGGTCCATAAGACACTTGTGCCCAGGTGCCTCTGAATTCTTAATCCGGGCCTGCCCTTACCCACTGTCTGCACTTGGGTCTTCTGTCCTTGCACTCAACGTTCGTGACACCATCTCTCACATATCTGCCAGCTCATGTCACTTCCAATTTTATAAAAGCCGCTCTGTCTGGAATTAAAGTCACTTTGCATCTTTAAATCAGTCAGTATCTGTTCTCTCGAAACGTGTCCGCTGTGACGCGAGGTAGGTTCACACGTTTCTATATTATGAGTTATGAGAGGCAAGAGACATCAATTAGGGTCTGAATTATTCAGTTTTTAAGAGTTAATTATTCAGTCGCATGTCCAATTAGCAATGAATCACATCAGATCTTATTAAATATTGAAGGCAGAAGTCGGCGAACGTGGAAATGTAGTTGTTGGTAATGACTTTCCTTACGTTATATATTTAGCATTTGCTCTATTCGGGACATTTAAAGGTCTACAGACTGAGATACGTGACAGTCTCTCACTCAGAACATTAAAATGCAGGATTTCATGATTTTACATGTTGATCTCATAGGAAAATGTAAATAGTTCATATGAATTTGTGACAAAGTCTTCCAACAGCAATGTGAAAGACTGACAGCATGACAAGACACATGAAAACTGTGATAAAAATCCATGTTATCACATGAAAAACTTACTTTTGAACTTTTTTCTAAATACAATATTACTGTTGTATTGCGTAAAAGTAAGCATGAACTTGTTTTCTTTACAGTATTTGAGGTCTGATGAAATACAAAGCATCTTGAGCGTTATTTTGACCTGTTTCTCCAGTTTTCTTTTCCGTCAAAAAAAATCTTTTTTGGGGGATAAATATTATTAGTAGTGTACAGAAACATATATAAATAGTCAATTCAAAAATACAAAAAATAATTTTGAAATGATCTCTTAATTTTGGCTGTATACGACCTAATGCTTCATTACTTCAGCTCTTTTATCGTTCCTTTTCTTTATCTTTTGTTTTTGTAGGACTCTCTGCGTCTGCCTCTCTGGTTTCTCTTGCCTGGATGATCGCTTCATACCAGAAGGTTCTGCGTGACTCCCGCGACGATAAGCTCCCCATGTCCTACAAGGCCGTGATTGTCCAGATGCTCTGGCACCTCTTCACTATTGGTGCTCGGACGATCGCCTTCGCCCTCTTTGCTTCAGTCTTCCAGCTCTACTTCGGGATCTTCATCGTGGCCCACTGGTGCGCCATGACCTTCTGGATCATCCAGGGCGAGACCGACTTCTGCATGTCGAAGTGGGAGGAGATCATCTACAACATGGTTGTGGGCATCATCTACATCTTCTGCTGGTTCAACGTGAAGGAAGGCCGTGCCCGATTCCGATTGGGCGTGTATTACTGCGTGACCTTGATCGAGAACGTCGCGCTAACCGCTGCTTGGTACATCCACAGGGGACCACACACCTCGGACTTCTACGCCCTGATTATCGTGTGCGTGGTGGTGTGTAGCTACGCCCTGGGAACTTTCTTTATGTTTGTGTACTATTGCCTGCTCCATCCAGACGGGCCCATCCTGGGCACCCAGTGGAGCTGCGTGGAGGAGGGAATGGGGGTAATCGGGCTGGGTGGCATCGGGGATTTGGGTACACCTTTGCCCCAACCTGACGTTGTTACCAGTCCACCCAGAACGCTCCAGAGGACTACCGGTGGGGATCGGGAGACAGGGGCAGGGGACAGAGACAGTACACTACCTGTATTTCAGGTGAGGCCTCCTGTCGTTCCCCCAGCCCCCTCCCCGCGTCACCCGGGAACTGAGGGTCCCGTTATCCGCATCGACCTGCCAAGAAAGAGGTACCCGGCCTGGGACGCCCACTTTATCGACCGTAGGCTAAGGAAGACCATCCTGGTGCTAGAGAACACGTCTCCTGTGACGCCTCGTATCCGGTACCAGAGTTTCAGCAACCCCAAAGAAGTGACTGAGTATGAGACTACAGTGTAGTGGTGTTCAAAACTCCCACCACCAGGGGGCTCCACCTTCCTCATGACATCTCTATGCAGAGGTGGGACAGATGACTCACGAGACAGATGGTGCCGTGAGGTTCCGATCCCAGACGGTCGGCATGGTGCTACATAGTGGGACCCTCCACATGTTTGGCATAAGGGTACATCTGTTTCCCGACTGGTCTGGCACTTCATGCAAGAGAGAAGTAAATGAAATGGAGCATTTAAATGAACAGAGATGCACAGAAAGTGACTCTTGGAGAGGGACATGCCTTTCTTAATATGCACTGAATGTAGGATGCTCACCACAATGGTGAGGAGAGAAAGTGGACACATGTAAAATATAGATGAACTGACCAATCAGTATTGCTCAGGATCAGCCTGATTACCGTATTGGTCCGTAAGTTTAATGTTCCGGTGACCTGAAAACAGTACAAATCGTGTATTATTTGCTTCTGTGAATGGTGAGGTTAGCGAGTTCAATCAATCATCCGTTTCCTCAAGAGTACTTCTGTATTTATTGACCGACTGACTTATTTACTTATTAGATTTATTTTTTATGACTCTGTGGCCATGTCTTTGATATAATTCTTCTTATTGAATATTCATATATAGATATTATCTTTTGTTATGTGTATATAATAGAATGGTGCCGATGTGTCTGTATGAATGTTTTCGGGTTGTCTGTATGTCTGACTGGTTATGGGTCATGCTGCATTGTTTTGAGATAAATGAAAAGAAAAAAGTAATATTATAAGACAAAAAGCTGTGATCGAATCGTAGTTGGAAAAAAAATGTAAAAAAATATATGACAGCCTCGGAAAAAAGTAAACAACTACATTGTGTGTGTGTGTGTGTTTGGATGTTTTAATGAAAACAAGATCCTTTTTGGTGATGGGTATGATCATTTCGCTCTGCGACTGATCATTTAAAGTGAAACAGAGTATTTTTGACACTATGAAAACCCAAAATGATTGACGAAGTGAATTCTACTCGTGTGGTGAGTAACTAGAGGAGCAAGTTTTGGTTTGCGCAGTCTGCAAAACCCTTTTATATGTTTAGGCGCTCATTTCACTCATTATTTTGTTATTTGGAAGGGGACGATTGCTGTGGTTTGAGAAGTTTGACTTCTTGAAGCACTTTTGAGTTACAACGATTGTAAATACCTCCCTCCGATTACAAAATTATCACAAGGCATCAGCTCTCTCTCTCTCTCTCTCTCTCTCTCTCTCTCTCTCTCTCTCTCTCTCTCTCTCTCTCTCTCTCTGAGGGATTTTGGTCTCAAAACCAAGCAAGAATACACAGAGACATTGTGGGTAATTGTCAGTGACAGGATCCTGCTGTCCAGTGTAAAGATTCTGATGGAGAAGCAAATGATGCACGCTTGCTGTAATTATGCTGCACTATAAGGGGGACGGTCACACAGGACATGCACACGCTTTCAGTCTGCGCTATTTTTACATTTGACTTTGGTCATGTGTGGCTTTTTTATGCTTTTTTACCTCCATTCAGAGAACCCTGCATTGGGTTTCGTTTGGTCACCTATTGTCATAACTTTTACAGAAATTTACTGGATTTTTTTACAGATTTTGACAGAAAATGACTGCAAATTTTTACGAAAACGTGGAAAAAGGTTATTTTACGTTTTTTACTGGTGCCCAGTTTTTTTATGGGATTTTACAGTGTGCAAGAACGTGTTCTGTGAGTACAGTAATTTCTTGCATCTTAAAATTTCAGCTCTGATCTGTCATTCACTCATTTACTCATTCATTCATTTTCATATTCGGTGTCTCTAAATTAAAAACGTAGGAGAATAATATCAAATAAATTGTATTAAATGTGCTGTAAATTTTGGCCATTTTGTTAACTTCACTGACACTGTTTTCATCCTCTCTTTAAAACTCTGCTCATCAAAGTCTTGATACAAAAGTGTTAATACATGTTACACAGGGGCGGAACTACAACAGGTGGCCCACCCAGTCAGAGCCAAGAAAATTATTTTTAATATTATTAAATATTATTTTTTTACCTTAATTCTAAATTTGAATTGTATGAATTAAATGAAAACATTTTAATTGTTTGTTTATTAATAATAATATCCAAATATTATTAAGAATGCGCTCACGTGACGTCAGTTACGTTACGGCAGTTACGCTGCGCGCCAATATCGCTGTCTGTAGATTCTCTTTCAATGATCAGGTAAACATGGCTAAACAAACAGCTATCCATGTGGCAATTTTTCAAAAAGCCACGTCTAGATAAAGAAGCTGAAGAAACACACACTGAGGCACCTGGAAATGAAGGTGAAATACACACAGCATCATCCAATGAGTCGAGTGCTAATGGCAGCATTTGTGCTTCGGCCTTCACTGATATTCTCACTCAGCCGGCTTCCGAATTAGTAAATCCAATTTGTCCACCTCCAGATTAGTCCGCGATAAAAGAACAGAAAATAATTGATGGATTATTTTAATAATTGATATCGTAATTGATGGAAAGCCATGCTCCTTCAGTTCTTATTGGGATGAACAGTTTAAATGGATTGAATATAGCAATACAAAAGGTGCCATATTTTGTAAAGCATGCAGACATTTTCCTGAGGTACACACCGAGTTTACTTTCACAAGAGATGGTTATAAAAATTGGAAATTACTCCGGTTGAAAGGGAGATGCGGATTATTCCGGCCCACCCACAATTTTACAGGCCCACCTATCATCTACTTTCTGTATGTTACATGGTGACAAGAAGAATGAAACATACACTGAGATGAATCTATTGACAGCTGCAGGATCATTAAGCATGTACATATGATGTGTGTTTGGCCTGAGTTTGTGAATGTGGCCCTGTCCTGAAAGCCGACCCACCATTATTTCCTCTCCTCACTTCTTCTGCTCATGCCCTTAACAGGGTCAACAGCAACCTCTAACAAAAACACAGAGACACACTGGGGTTCTTCAGGTCAACAGTACACTCTACGAGAGAGAACTTCACTTTTACACTATATGCAATCCAGCAATACATGCATTGTTGCCATGCAGCTTTACAGTAAACATATATTAATACAGACAGTAGTTACACAAATGAAATAAAAAAAATATTTGGATGTTCTACTGGGGAAAATAATAGAAAAGGCTGCATGAGTTACTTCAGTTAAAACCATTCCTAAATAGCTTTTTCAGTTAACACTGTATGAGTCTGAAAGTCATATTCGATTATATTTTGATGAAAGATACAAGATAGTTTCTTTTCTTTGCAATAATGTGCACAAATGAATTACAGGGATAGTTCATTCAAAAATAAAAATTCTGTCATCATTTATTCACCCTTTTGTCATTTCAAACCTGTATGACTTTTTTTCTTCTGCAGAACCCAAAAGAAGATATGTTGAAGAATGTTGTGAACTGGACCCCATTCACTTGCATTGGTTTTGTGTCCATATATTGAAGTGAATGGGGGCCAGAGCTGTTCGGTTACCAACTTTCTACCAACTTGTCAAACAGCTTCGAAACGACAAGAGGGTGAGTAAATGATGACAGAATTTTCATTTTTGGGTGAACTATCACTTTAAGCGCAATAACTCTGCGTGTTAATATAATACTAGGTTTAATGTTGCTTTAATGTTGTCTTCAAACAGTTCACTGCTGTCTCAGGCTTCATTACGGCACAGATCATCTGCCTAAAATTTCCTGGGTCTGTTTGGCCACTGCCCCAGTATGGCATTGGGTTCATGTGATCTGTTCCTCCTTAAACTGAGCTACCATGTTTTCCTGGGATGTTCAGCAATCCTACTGCAGTGTCACTAGAAACTTTACATTTCTGCATAACTTAAAGAAGTTCATGTCACGGGATGTACTCATGGGTGTAGAATATAACTTTTAATTAAACATACATAGTGAATGTATCCGACACACTTTATTGGGCAACTCTCATCCTCTGGATGTGCAACACTGAATTTATACCACTGAATCGCCATCTCAATGCTTAGCAGGTTTGAGTTTGACATTAGAAGTGGTGTCAATCATGCTGCAGTTACTGATAACCGGCACCTCTACGCTGCACAAATGTTAAAAAGTCAGAGCTGTTCCAACTAGGCTATAACATTGCTTTACACTATCAGAGGATATAAAGGTTATAACTGTGGGTTTTTGAACAGCTTTTTGGTGGTGAGTGAGCATGCTGTCTCTCTGCAGGTGTTTAGCTCTCTTCTATTCTCCTACAGTGAAACCTCACTCAGAAGTGCCACTCCCCATTATATGACAAGTCCTGGTGCACACTGCCCCCCTGTGGATGCAACCAGTAACTGCAGCATGATTGACACCACTTCTATAATGAGGTCAAACACGCTAAGCATTGCGATGGATGGCCATACAATGTTTAAGGATTTCTAAAGTCCCAGAAATAATAGATTAGTTTAATAAAAATCACTTGTCTGCATGTTATGTCATATCGACTTTGACTTTTATGTCATATCAACTTTGACTTTGACAGTGTTGGGTAAGTTACTTTGAAAAAGTAATTAATTACTAGTTACTAATTACATATTCAATAGTGTAATTAGATTACTGTACAAATGACTTTCTCCAAAAGGTATTTAATTACTTATTACTAATTACTAATTACTTTCTATATCCTACATCAACCTTGATTAGTTAAGTGATTGAAGGATAGACATGAAACTGCTTATTTAATTCATTCAAATAAATAATATTAAACTACATAAAGTACTCTTATTTACTGACCAAAGTATTACAAATGTGAGAATTATACATTAAAGCATTCATTTTAAAGTTAGACTTTGAATTTTGATGTCAATTCCACTATTGCACACACATATTACACAAAGTATTTAGTTTAATTACTTTAGAAGTAACTGTAATTAAATTACAGAAAATTAAGAGTAATCCCTTACTTTACTTTTTCAAGGGAAAAGTTATTAAATTACAGTAACTAATTACTTAGTAACTAGTTACACCCAACACTGGACTTTGACTATGTGAATCCGCTAAACCAAGTAACTTGAATATGTACAAGGGTATAAAGGGGCTGTTATGTCACTTCGAAGTGAAATGGACCAAACTCTTCACCCATTCACTTTTGTGGCTAGCGCATTAATGTAAGCATGATTATTTACTTGTTTCTATAATATTTTACATGTACATTTATTTATTACACGCTTTATCCAAAGCAACTCACAAAACAGAGCATTTGCCGTTTTTCATGAACTAATGCTGTCAACAAAGCCGCGCAGACTTGAGATTTGATGGTGTTTACAGTTGTTTCATGTAGCGTAGGTACTAACTTGGTCCCAGATGTTTTCCCTAAAATTGCTTATATGAAAAAAATGAGACAATTGTTGAAACAGAATTAGAGCAGCTGAATGAATGCCGGTTGTATAGGCAAAATAATTTGCATTTGGGTAAATTCGATGTGAAATGTTTGAGTTTTTATATAGCCTACTGAAATCGTCAGTAATATTCACTTTTGGTTTGAGACCTGGCAAATCTAAGCACAGTTTGTGAAATTGCTGCGATCGCTTCTGAAACTATTTGGAGACATTTGTAAGACTTCTGGCTCTTTTAGAAGAGAGACTTTATCGTCAGACACTGACAGACAGAAATGTGACAGGGCAGAGATGATGTTTCATCTCATGCTGATATTTCTTTTAAATGTTTACTTTATTTTCAAAAACATTGATAGTGAATTTTTAATAATCTAACAGTGTCGATTTAATTATTTACTCAATCTTATAGTTTTATTAACATAAATTTTCGTATCAGTGTTGTAATTAAAATCTTTTCATTGTCACCATGGTACGGGGGACACGCCCCGCCCCCTCTAATGCCCCGCCCCCAATTAATCGAGTACTCGTTTTTCAAACCTGTCCAGTACTCGAAATGAAATATGATCAAAAATGCCCATCCCTACTGGAAATCATTGTTCTTCCTCTGTTAACCATGGTTACCTGCAAGGAAACACGTGCAGTCATCATTGCTTTGCACAAAAAGGGATTCACAGGCAAGGTTTTTGCTGCTAGTAAGATTGCACCTACATCAACCATTTATTGGATCATCAGAAACTTCAAGGAGAGAGGTTCAATTGTTGTGCAGAAAGCTTCAGGGCGCCCAAGAAAGTCCAGCAAGCGCCAGGATCGTCTTCTACAGTTGATTCAGCTGCGAGATCGGGGAACCACCAGTGCAGAGCTTGCTCAGGAATGGCAGCAGGCAGGTGTGAGTGCATCTGCACGCACAGTGAGGCGAAGACTTCTTGAGGATGGCCTGGTGTCAAGAAGGGCAGCAAAGAAGCCACTTCTCTCTAGGAAAAACATCAGGGACAGACTGATATTCTGCAAAAGGTACAGGGATTGGACTGGGGTAAAGTCATTTTCTCTGATGAATCCCCTTTCCGGTTGTTTGGGGCATCCGGAAAAAAGATTGTCCAGAGAAGAAAAGGTGAGCACTACAATCAGTCCTGTGTCATGCCAACAGTAAAGCATCCTGAGACCATTCATGTGTGGGGTTGCTTCTCAGCCAAGGGAGTGGGTTTACTCACAATTTTGCCTAAGAACACAGCCATGAACAAAGAATGGCACAAAAACATCCTCAGAGAGCAACTTCTCCCAACCATCCAAGAACAGTTTGGTGATGAACAATGCCTTGTCCAGCATGATGGAGCACCTTGCCATAAGGCAAAAGTAATTACTAAGTGGCTCGGGGACCAAAACATCAACATTTTGGGTCCATGGTTAGGAAACTCCCCAGACCTTAATCCCATTGAGAACTTGTGGTCAATCCTCAAGCAAAACAAAAACCTACAAATTCTGGCAAACTCCAAGCATTGATTATGCAAGAATGGGCTGCCATCAGTGAGGATGTGGCCCAGAAGTTGATTGACAGCATGCCCGGGCGAATTGCAGAGGTCTTGAAAAAGAAGGAGTCAACACTGCAAATATTGAGTCTTTGCGTAAACTTAATGTAATTGTCAATAAAATCCTCTGACACTTATGAAATGCTTGTAATTATACTTCAGTATACCATAGTAACATCTGACAAAAACATATAAAAATCACTGAAGCAGTAGACTTAGTGAAAATTAATATTTTGTGTCATTCTCAAAACTTTTGGCCACGACTGTATATGGCGTACGATGGCCGATCGCATTCATACTACAGCCATTCAGGCAAAACAGTACGTACCCATTTATCCCCCGTTAAGTAGGTACTTACTGAAATTGAGTACCTACTCATTGAGTATGCCATTTCGGATTCAGCCATTGTCAAATAAATTGATTCGTACACGCCCCACTGAATTCAGAACATTCCCTGCGTTCCAATCCGCATACTATCCGTCCTAATAGTATTCGAAAGTAGATTTAGAATGTCCCAATAGGCCCTTTTCACATGACGTCACGCATCTTCTGAAACAGTGTTTGCTTACTTCCACCAGCACTACTTCTCTGCGGGAGATGTAATGTTATCTCTTTTACTTGTTAATTAGTGAAGGTTCAGCAGTTATTTTTTCCTCACGACCCGATCAAAACTTCTTCTTCTTGGTTTTTACCGGCATCTTGCAGCCATTGTGTTGCACTACTGCCATCTGCTGGTGATCCTCAACTTCTCTGTTTAGTCAAGTCATATTCTTGCTATAAGTCCTGGTAGCTAGATTCCGGGTTGTTTTTGTTAAACATACCTGCATTTTACTGAGAAATCTCCGGTATGATAGCGAACCGGAACTTGGAATACACTGCTTTGCGAAACGCGGAAGTTAACTGACGTCATTGTGAAAACGGTCTATTAGTAGTATGTTGAAAATAGTGTTCCAAAGATTCCCGGATGGTCTACTACTTCCGGTAGAAATTCGAAGTGCAGAATGATGCTTGTCTGATGTCTATTTCGACATTTACTCTTTTGTGCCAGGCCATTTTATTTCGAATGTTCAGTTAATAATAAAAATAAATAAATAAATAAAAACTCTTGACGGCTGATATTACCCACAACTCACCACGAGTAGGCGGAGTTTTCTTGATTTTTTTCAAGAACTGTTGTGTTTGTTTTATCAGCCATGCAGGTGTGGTTTAAGTAGCCTACCTGTGTTTTAGGCTTCTGTGTCAACGAGTGCCATTAGTTCCTCTAATCAACAGGGAAGTGTGTGTGTGTGTGTGTGTGTGCGTGCGTGCGTGCGTGCGTGCGTGCGTGTGCGCGTGTGCGCGTGTGTGCGTGTGTGCGTTCATGTTTGTATATCCCGGTGGGGACCTAAACATGAATACACACCAACACATGGGGACTCGTGTCACCGTGGGGACCAAAATTGAGGTCCTCAGGGGCAAACAAGCTTATAAATTGTACAGAACAATATTTTTTACAAATCTAAAAATGCAAAAAGTGTTCTATGATCTTTAGGTTTAGGGATAGGGTTAGGGATAGGGGATAGAATATACAGTTTGTACAGTATAAAAAACATTACGCCTATGGACTGTCCCCAGGGGGATAGTCAACCAAAGCCGTGCGTGTGTGTGTGTGTGTGTATGTTCACTTTATAACTGTGTGAGTATTGTGGCTGTGTGTATATTATCAGTACTTTGAGATTGAAGGTGCTGGGGATTTTAGACTCTCTGGTGGAGTTTCCTGTCCAGCAGGAAGTGTGTTTCCTGAGTAGTCCTGCTGGCTCCAGGGGGATGAGAAGAGATTGGGCCTGTCCTACAGAGAGACACACAAGCTAGCATCAGGCTGCTCAATATGGACTATGAGCCCAAGCGAGTCAAGAAGGTAAGTTCATATCGGTCACATTTTTTGTAAGAATATCTGAGCACAAGGAAGTATTTTGGCTGCGTCGTTTGTTTGTTATACAGTATGCAGCACATTTTCTATGAACCTGATCATGTGACTTCTTCTGTTTACATTCATATACTGTTATGTTTGTGAATGTACATTACGACAGAACTGCCAAAATCACTGCCCAAGTGCTAACTTTGTGTGTCAATCAGATCTGTTTGTTGACACATGTGTTATTTGCTAAATGTAACAACACTTACAGGGAAGGTATTTTTATACATCTATTAAAACAGGCCTACCGTTTGTTGATGTATGATCTTCTAGTAAATTTAATTTGAATGACATAGCCCTATGTAATTAGACGTTGACTATGTTTTAAAATTCATGTGTTTTAAATTGATCTTGGTCTGATTCATTGGTGTGGTGTTTGTTATTTTGATGGAAGATTTCCTAATGTTTGTAGTACCACCCAGTAGGGTACAAATCTTTTGAGACTGTATTTTCAAAGATTTCCATGCTTAGCCACACTACGGTTTCAAAGACTGGTAGATCATCTCAGGGGACAGAAGCTTTCTGGTGGCAGGACAAACACAAGCTTACACTCAAGAGATATGATATCTGTATGCTACTGGGTTCTTATGCAGCTATACGGTATCAGGGCCTTGCAGAACTGATCATATAAGAAGCAAAAATATGCCTGTGTGCTTATAGCTTATTACACATTGGCCCCTGAATGTCTCATGCCAAATGTATAATGTTTGGGTACACCTGTCATTTGAAAACATCAAGCAATGTAAAGATGTGTAAAGTTTTCTTTTTACCAAAACAGAAGCATGACCATAATGTCCTTGAATATTGACCATAATGCCCTAATAAGTTTTAGTCAAAAATTCTTGTTCGTTCGCTGCCATAATATTTCTGTAACACTGTTAACACAGTTTTGTTATTTAGACCAATCTTCAGGAAAAGAGAGCGGACGTACCTTCTATCCATGCGTTTTTAAAGGAAATGACATTATAATATGCCATTTATATGAGACTGGGACAAACCACTCCTTTTTGAGAAGGGTTTTCTTAGTGGGTAACTTCATTGACATTTCTTTTTCAGACACACATGTCTAGACACACAAAGTATGATATATGACAACAAACACTTATTATTTTTGGAGAACACGTCTTGATTATTTTAAGTAATTGACGGCAAAACTATGAAGTTCATTTATATTTGAGATTAAAAGTTTAAATGCAGAGTAGAATGAGCAACTTTACAAAATCACATAGCTGAATAACCAAGTTTTGTGTGATATAAACCTTTTTTTAACAAAATATATGACTTTTTTTGTCTGTAATTGGGAAAAGACAATTTTGTAGGAAAATATACGCTGATGCATTTTATTGAGGACAATATATTAAAACTATATCCAACAGGGCTATGGGAAATACCATCATGAGAGGCTAATTTTAGCATCATATTATTTTCAAATATTATCATATTATGTATTACTGATGAGGTTAAAGGACTGAAACTGGACGTGGTAATGGAGTTATTGTTTGGGTTTAATGATGGAATTATGCGACAGGGTTGATTCATTAGTCTGGATTTGCCTTGTGAATTTAATGCATTTGGACAGACACCCTGAAAGCTGTCAGGATGATCGATAAGCGCCATTATAGTTCACATCTGATATGAGTACACACATTCCATCATTGATGTGTCTGAAACGTGATTGATTTATATGCATTACAAAGATTTACACGCTGGTTGCATGTTCCCTCTTTAGCTCCACATTGTAAATTAATGCGTGAACACACATGTAAGGTTGTCAGGAGGCATCTGGTCTCTAATCTGTCTTCTGCGTCTAACAGCTGTCTCGCTGATGATGATGTCACAGTTTGAGCTGCAGGCTGCATTTGAATTACATCATCATAACAGTAGATTTAAACAGGCTTTCACAAATCAAGCCAGGGAATGTATTAGAGATTTCCGAGGCACCACGCAATAAAAATGCAACCAATAAATATTATATATAATGTAATCAGATTTTTTTTTTTCAAATCACTTTTTGCAAATATATCCAAAATGGCATTGGTCACAAAACTTTATTTAAAAGATTTATTAATGTTTCTCTCTTTTTTTCTATTAGGGCTTTGTGTCACCAATAAAGCGCGTGTTCTCTAAATCCAGCCGGCGACAGACAGACAAAATCAGTTTGTATCGTAGACCTCTGCACACTGTCCCTCTCTACCCACCTGACTACCTCATCCATCCAGAGAGACTCATCTACGACTATGTGGAGAAGGAAGTCAAGGTTACTCAAATGTATATTTTCAAAAAATGTGATTCAAGATTGACAGAGTCTAGGCTATGTATTTTAGCAAGTTTGACTTTTGTGAATGTCACCAACAGTTCCTGGGACACCTGACATGGGTGTCATGTTCTTTAAACCCATCTAGCAGAGATGAGCTGCTGCAGCTTCTGGACACAGCCAGGGTGAGAGCAGCTTACACAACACTATCAGCCCATTACTCTGATTTGTCAAGGCCATAATGTATATATTTATATTTTGAGGGCGGACTAGTGACAAACCTTGGTCACTTGTTAGTCTAGTGATACAGCAGTTGAGTACTTACACATATACTTCAATAACTATCAATAACTTTTGACTGTCTGTCACATCACCACTTGAAACTTAAAATTGCATGTTACTTTACCTTCATGTGGGTTGATGTCAAACGACTCAAAACTGACATTTACCCCAAAATAGTACATACAGATCAACTTCTTAAGCTTACTGTTGTCAGTCGGGTAAAGGAGACTGTTTTTTCTTGCTCAGTTATATTTATTTAAAGTTTACAGATGGCAGCTTTAAAGGGGTAATATGACACGGCTAAAACGAATATTATTGTTTGTTTTAGATGTAAAGCAATGTGTATACAAAATTTAAAGTTAAAAAACGCTGTATTTTCCACATACCGTGCATGTTTGTATCTACTCTTTGCCCCGCCTCTCTGAAACGCGCTGATATTTTACAAAGCTCATCGCTCTGAAAAGCGAGGTGTGCTATGATTGGCCAGTTCACCAGTGCGTAGTGATTGGTCGAATACTGCAAGCATTTCACGGAAATGTAAAGCCTCTTACCATATTAGGAACATCAGGTTCCAAAGCAATTGTACTGACAGACGATACAATGAAATTTACAATTACGCCCACCTTAACTACGTGTAGATTTGGGCGGTCTTAGTCAAATCATGTTACGAAGTTACGTAGATTCACCGAGGTGTGGTTACACAAGGCGTTTCAGGCAAGTCTGGTTGAGCATTAGCTTTTACATAGAATGCATCTTTTGTTCCCACACTTTCATTTGTGCAATTTTACGTGTCTAATACATGCACGGGCAACTTATAACACACCAAAAACACAGAAAAACACATACTTCCGCCATATGACCCCTTTAATAAACCAAAAGGGAATTACAAAAAGTGCATTTTGGGTAGGGGCGCTATTTGTAGAGGCATTCCAAACAAAAGTAAACACCTCAATCCCTTCATAAGTCTGTTAGTAAAGGGCACTGGTAATGAGGTATTGGTCATTTCAAGGAAGTGATTTCCGTTTTTGATTATGTGATCTTGCGTTACAAGTTCTTGTGATGGATTTTAAAGCAAATATGTTCAGGGATTTAGACTTTACATACAAATGTAAACAGACTAATTCAATTTGTCTTTACTTTTAATTAGTGAAATGAAAATATGATTGAAGAGTAAGCTCGTTTTGTTTGTAGGACAGTATGTTTAATTAAATAGCAGCGAATTTGTTTATTTATATATTAACTTTTTTAAACACCAAGCAGAGCAAAAGAAAGCAATTAGACAATATTTGACAATGTGTATTTGCAACAGGATTTGCGTTGCTTTGTCATCATGGTAACATTTGATCAGTCCCTTCGCCAAGGGAGTTCCAAACGCACACGATAGAGTAATGCCCCAAAGACCTTACTTCAAGAGCTCTGCCGAGGGAGTAGGGCACTTTCATTCGTAAACCACCCCAAGTGATCCACAGGCAGTGTTTTTCTGCTGAAAATACCACTACCATTTTCCGTTATTGTTTTTACAGTGTGCAATAATTTTGTTCTTGAAAAATTCAAATATTTTTTAAAGCATATGTGTTGTTGTAATTTTCACTTGATTTAGAATTTTTTTTATGTTTTTATTTTGTTTTATTTGATTTCATTATTTCTGTAGAAGCTGAGAGTTTTGCCTATGAAGACCAGTGTAGAGCAGGACTGCATTCTCAGTCTGTCTGCCCGCTGCCTGCTGCTCACCTGGAGGGACAATGAAAAACTGCTGCTGAGAATCCCCACACATGAGATCGCTGCTGCCTCTTACCTGCGGGACGATGCACTGCACCTCGTCGTGCTCAAAACTGGTCTGTAAACCAGAATCAAAATGCTCTTTTATTGATGATACTTTACAATAAGGTTGTTTTTGTTGTTAACATTAGTAAATGCATTAACCAACATGAACTACATGAGTAATGTAGTTTTCCAGCATGTATTAATAATTGTTAATGTTAGTTAATGTCAATACAATTGTTCATGTTAGTTCATGGCGCATTAACTAATTTGAACAGACACAACGTTTGATTTTAAAAATGTATTAGTAAATACTGAAATGAACATGAACTAAGATTTATAAATGATGTAAACGTATTGTTCATTGTTAGTTCGTGTTAAATTCAGCATTTAGGTCATACCAAATACAATGTGTGTGTAGTTTTGATTTAGATGTTTCTCTTCTCAGGTCTTAATGTGGACACTGTGCTAGCAGGTGACAGCCTAGAAAATAGACCTACCGGTCTTGAGAGCCGCAGACAAACCATAAGCAATACTGATCCCAGACCTGCAGGAGGCACTATGGAGCGCCGGCACACCATCTGTGGTGTGGACTGGAAGCTATCCTCTCGCCATGAGCCCAAACAGGGCAGTGTGGGAGGAGGAGGTGGAACTGGAGGAAGCAGTGGGGACAGTGGCAGCCTGGAGAGGAAACGTGTGAGCGGGAGCTGGGAGCGCAGGCAGACCCGGAAGCCTTGTGGAGGGAGCTGGGAGAAACGGCCGATGAGTGGGAGCTGGGACAGGCGGCCTGTAGGCGGAAGCTGGGAGCGGCGTGGAGGTGGAGTGGTTGTAGTAGGAAGCTGGGAGAAGAGGCATGGGCCCGGAGCTAAACCGGGTGGCAGCTGGGAGAGGAAACACACACCGGGCGGAAGCTGGGAACGCAGGCAGGCTTGCACAGGGAGCTGGGAGAGGGGGAGGTCATACGGGAGCTGGGAGAGGAGGAACCATAACCCATTAGAACCCATGCCATGCCCAGATGCTTATTGCAACCTGATTATACTGGCTGTGGAGAACAGGGTGAGAATGGTTTACAGTAATAATGAATGGGTGTGTCCTAAATCCAATAATGTGAATGAATAAATGAATGAATGCGTGCATGGATGGATGGATAGAAGTAGACAGTAGTGAAGTGAATTGATATATGGGTGAATGAATAAGTGAATGAATTGAGGGATGGATGGATATATGAATGAAAGAATGAGTAAAGGAATTGAGGGAAGGATGGATGGATGAAAGAGTGAATTAACGAATTGATGGAAGGATATATGGACTGATGAAAGACTGAATTATGTGATATATTGGTGGGTGGATGGATGGATGGATGGATGCGCTACTAGGCCATTAAAGTATGTGGATGAAAGAGTGAGTAGAGGGATGGACAGATGGATGGATGGATGGAAATGAGTGAATGACAAAATAGATATATAGGCGTAGATGGATGGATGGATGGATGAAACAATGAGTGAATGCATTAAGGGATGGATGGATGGATATATGGATGAAAGAGTGAGTGAATGAATTAAGGGATGAATGGATATATGGATGAAAGAGTGAGTGAGTGAATGAATTGAGGGATGGATGGATGGATGGATGGATGAAAGAGTGAATTGATGGAATGATTTGTCATTATTATTCATTGATGTGACTAGTAGAGACATGGGTAAAAAAGCATTAATGTTGGTTGGTTGTATAGACAAATATTTTCATTAGCAGTTTGAGTTGAATTTTCTAATTGTGCCATTTGGAGAGTCATATATAGTCACTATTGTATAACTTAAGGAACATTAGGCTGGGCTGTGTGAAGGAATCAGGCTGTGGAGATTCCAGTTTGGTCAGAGAGCGTCATAGTCACAGATAAAAATGCCTCACGGTGAGCTGTAGCTCCACCCCCTGCGGTGACCACACTGATGAGATGAGATGTGTCAGTTGTGACAGCGCTCGGAGCAGACTCCCCTGTGATGTAATATCCTGGCTTATATAACAGCATGCTGTGTCAGTGATCGCTGCACACGTGTGTATGTCTGCCTGCAGGCCATAATATGGAAGGGATTGTGTTGACACACATTACAGTCTGGTTGCTTTTGTGGATGTGAAATGTGTGTGTAAGAGAAAGAAAAGCAGAAAGGTGAATGTATGTTGTATACTAATTTGCTTTTTTTTTTAAACACACTCCTACAGGACGCTGCAGAGGAATACTGCGCCCTCATTTGTCAAATGTTTCAGATCATCTATGGACATCAGACCATCGAGTGCGTCGACAGGGCGGGATACCATTACACCATGCCTGACCGCTATTGGCTGCAACGGAGTGAGTGACGTCACCATTGACATTTAGAAGCCAATTAGAAGTGATCAACCTACAGAGTTGGATGGCCATTAAAAACATCAATTCTTTGGTTTACACATGGTGGGTCACTACCCCAAAATAGGTTGCAGGTCTGTTCTGAATCATGAACCACAGAGAACAAATAATGCTGAAGGAAAAAAGTGAACCCAACAGTAGCCTAAATATGCGTAGTTGTGAGGTAAAAATAAATAGATTTATTAGCTTTTATAAGAGAGGACAAAACTACTTTAAATCATTGATTCAATGTAGTGTTCATCGATTGTATTTTGACTATGCTTGAAGTGACACAAATAGAAACTTTGTCTAAAAGAAGTGCCTTCTATACACTGATTTTATCAATGTAATACTAAGCTCACCAAGATATGTTTTACAGTACAGTTTTCTTTTGCCTGAAAGCACAAATGAAGAGTTTGTTTCCAAAATGAGATAAATCTGTTTTTAAATGTTTTCAAAAATCATGTTTTTTATTTTGTTATCATGTTCTTATTGTGTTTTATTGTGTTAATTTTTTTGAGGTATTATTACTTAACTGAAACAACCCAACTGCAGTTTGATTAATATTAATTGGAATGCACAATACATTTTTTAAGTGATCTCATTTTGGAAATAAACTCTTCAAATATACATGTATGACATGTCTCTCTCTTTTGCCATCAATGCTTGTCCAAGGTGACAGCTGTCTCACTGATATGACATATGGCTATGACACAGACTTCAGCTGCTGTAGTTCATAGTGAGTATGTCTCTGTTTGTGCATTCTGAAAATCACTGATGCATGAAATCTGTGTTTCTGAATGACTGTTGATTTCTTAAAGCGCTAGTTCACCCACAAATAAAATTTACGTCATCAATTCACCCTCATGTCGTTTAAAAACCTGTATATGATTCTTTATTCTGTGGAACACAAAAAAATATATATTGAGATATATATATTGAGAAATGTCTCTGTGATTTTGTGTCAATACAATAGAAGTCAATGGGGTCAATGTTTTTTGGTTTCCAACGTTCTTCAAAATATTTTCTTTTGTGTTCTGCATAAAAAATAAAGTCATACAGGTTTAAAATGACATGAGGGTGAATCATTTTGTGAACTATCTCTTTAAATCTGGTCTGTCGCATTTTCAGCTGTTGTCAGTAATATCTGCGCCACAAATTCCTAAAGTGTCATAATGAATGTCATATTATCTTCAAGTGATGATTCTCAGGAGGCATTTGAGGCGTATTACAGTGAGAACTACAGTGAGAACTCATCCCTCTCCTGTCATGACTCTCATCGAAGCCTGGCCTCCACACACAGCGACTCGGAGCCGTCTAATGCCAGCCTGCAGGAATACATGATCATAGTAAGATTACTTTTAAAATGTAATTGTGTCATTTAATCATCCTCATGTCATTACAAACTTATACCACTTTCTTATGAAACACAACGCCACGTTCCACCCCAACCCCCCCATTTCCAATCCTGGTATAAAATAAATCTGTTAAAATTCTGTAGTTTTTATCTGCTGTGTTGTTGTTGGTCAGTTGAGGAGTAAGCTGACGCCTCAGGAGATTCAGCAGTTTGCTCTGTTCCTGAGAGAATACAGACTGGGCGCTTCCATAGAGCAGTTCTGCACTGACCTGCTGGAGCTCTATGGAGACTCACGCAAGTTTCTACTGCTCGGTGAGAACGCAAAGCACAACAGACATCTCTCGTTTCCTTTCTTAAAGGTATACTCCACCCAAAAATGTACCATTTAGTTGTTCCAAACCTATATACATTTCTTTGTACTCATGAACACAAAGAAAGATATTTGGAAAAATGTTAGCAACTGACATTTCTGGGACATCATTGACTACCATAGTAGAAATAAAATTGTATAATTTTTATTTTTGTTCTGTTGAACACAAAATTAGATGTTTTGAAGAATTCAGGAAAGCAAACAGTTATAGGGCACATTTGACTACCATTTTCATTTTTCCTACTATGGTAGTCAATGATGGCCAAGAAATGTCAGTTGCTAACATATTTATTTGTTTTCGACAGATCAAAGAAATTTATTTGAGTAATTCATGATGACAGAATTTTAATTTCTTGGTGGAGTATCCCTAAGCAAATTGTGTGCCTGTTTTGACCCTCTTCGGGCATAACTGTACCATTGGGTTATTTTGTTCTGTGGTCAGTAAATTCCTTTCTACTAAACTTTCACCGAACGATTAAAAGTCATGAATGATCAGATATGTCATTGCGATCAGAGTTTGTGTATTAAGTGTCTATCATTTATTAGCTCATTAGACGGGTATTGGTGTAACATGCAGCTTAATGAATATTCATGAGCACCTGGTCATAAAAGTCGTTTTAGCAACATCACACATTCACAGCATGACAGAATTACAAATCCCGCTACTAACACCAGTCCGTGTAGGAAAAGAAACATGATCCTAGACTATAAATAACTCTACGAACAGGATTATAAATAACTACGTACTGTGAATCGACATTATTACAGCTGTCACAAACACACATTTAGAAGACACACATAAAAAGACAAACACACATAAACATTTAATTTATGCATTAAATGTTATAAATAACAAATAATCGCAGAGGTGGTTTGTCACCATTTATTAAATATACGTTTTGTGAATGGGCTTCTGAAGTGAGCTGGCCAGACGTAGAGCAACACAGGTTACACAGAGCGATTGTATGCAACTGAGACACAATTACATAACGCTCTCACAAAGCTACTTTATACCTCTGCTGCCTGTACACTCATCTGACCTCACACGCCAGCAAAAGGCTGAGTCAGCTCGATACTTACATACAATGTGAGACTGTCTGTGTTGGGTAAATCAATAGGCATTCAGTATTGTTAGTGTCCGTTTTTAGAGCAGAGTTGCGGTGCTGAATAAGGCCACTTCATCACGAACGCTCGCACGCTGCCACATTCTCACGGGAAAAAGCTGTTTGAGTGGAAGTACTGTGCTTATCTGTCTTAGAGATCTTATAAACAGCTTGGAAGGCAAATAAATAGTAAAAGAGAGATTTTTGTTTGTTTGCATCTGTATTTGTTTAGATAAAGGCACTAAAAGAACGTTTTTGTGGTACATTTTTAATTATTTAGTATTAAACTGATAGTTCACCCAAAAATGAAAATCCTGTCATCATTTACTCACCCTCTTGTCATTTCAACCCTCCATGACTTTCTTTCTTCCGCAGAACACAAAAGAAGATATGTTGAACTGGACCCCATTCACTTCTATTGAATGGACACAAAAACAAATGCAAGTGAATGGAGTCCAGTTAACAACATTTTTCAAAAGTCTTCTTTTGTGTTCTGCGGAAGAAAGAAAGTCAGAATTGTCAGAATTTTCATTTTTGGGTGAACTATCACTTTAAATATTTTTGTTTCAATAATATTTTATTAATTTATTTAACAAATGTACATGTATATCATTTAACTTTTACCAGGTCTGAGTATTCCAACCCAACAATTGTGTGTAGTCTATAAAAAAAAACACAGAGCTATGGTCATTTCTCACGTATTTCCTCTCCCATGTGACCAGGCATGAGACCCTTTATTCCCGATAAGGATGTGGGAGTCTTTGAGACTTTCCTGGAGGACATTGGGATCCGAGAGGGCGGGATCTTGACGGATAGTTTTGGGCGAATCAAGCGGAGCATGAGCAGCACATCTGCCACAGCGGTCCGAGGCTATGATGGCTGGTCTCACGACTTCAATCGCAGAATCGATGACATCACACACGACATTGAGGCCTTGGGCTTCGAGGAAGGAAATGGTGACATAGAAGAAGAGGACTATTACCTTTGAAATAGCCCCAAATTGATCTCTCCTGTTTTTATAGTTTTAATGTAAAACTACTGTATACCTGATGCACTGGAGAACATCTGAAAACCGGTTTTATCTCTCAAATGTTCTTCTAACTTTGGTGTAATATACTACTGTATCTCTATTATGTCTTTTTATAAAAGTTAAACATTTATACCTGCATGCACGTTGCCTGACCACAGAGGTGCTGTTTATTATTTTTGCATCCAGTTTGCATCTGTATCTGAATATCATTTGCATGCAGGGTTGGTCGTTTCATGTTTCTCGTGAATGAATTCAGAGCACCATCACAGTGAGGGAGATCCAGAAAGAGAGTTTGTAATATTTGAAGAAAAGGTCACCAAGACATAAAAGCAAAAAAGAGGGTTTTGATGATGGCAGTGATAAAAGAAGGAATAAGGTTTTTCACACCCGGTACACAGTAATCTTCTCTGTACTGAACTGTGCTCCGGTCTGCAGGGAGACTAGCTCATGAAAAACTCAGTCATGGCATTCTTTCCAGAAGCACCTTGCCACAATGCAGTGCCCTTCCCCTCCCTGCTCTCTTATCTGTGCCAGCCGTGGAGTGTGGATGGGCTCTGTGCCCATTATTGAGGGTTATCAAAATGGCACAGGCACATGTCAGGCTATGTAATAAGACAGTTATGTAATAAGACTGGGCAGGACCGCAGAGAAGAACAGGGTGAGAGAGAGAGTGATAAACCTATTCTCACACCCAGATAATGGTATTACTCAAACAATGATCATTGATGCTTAAGTAGGCTACTGTTAATAATAAAAACACAATAGTTTAACTATTACAATGTCTTTATAAAGAGACAGGGGCTAGTTGTCACACAAGAAAATTGTCGGGAGGACAATTGCTAACTACCCTCGAGAAAATTAACCACGATTTAAGACCCAAAAAGTATGGTTTTACTACAGTTGGAACAAAAATAAACAAATAAAAATAATTACTGTAGTAAAAAGATGGTTTTGCCAATAGTAGCCTAATCAATGCACCAAAATGCCTACTACACTTGGCTACAACCATGATTCATTTTCGTAAGGTTAAATGTCATGTTTTATGTCAAAAGTTCAGTTACACAAATCCATGTTATTTAGAGGCTTTGTCTGTTGGTTTCAGCAACCTATATCAAAACTTTCATTTAAGACTGCTGATTTATGTATATATACGTAATAACAAACAGAAACGTCGCATCTAAATTGTCTCTGTTATTTTGTACTGTGTGCAGCTTGTGCGCGCCTGTGCATTTTCTTTTCAAACGTTTCACGATAAAGACTCTACAGCCAATCATATCCACGCACGCTCTGTCTATTTACCAAAGCCCCTACAATGAGCCAATCAGGTTGCACTGGGCGTGTCCGAGAGAGAGTAGCGCCGCGGTAGAAAGAAACGCATCGGAGTGTCAGAAGAGTGCTTTACATGAGAATGGCGGCTGCTGCGTGCAGTGCGCAGAGCACACTAAACCCATGCGCGGGCAAACTGCACAGAGAGCATCTGCGGAAAAGTAAAGACTCTCGGAGAAGACAAGCTGCGCTTTTATTCCTCACTAATATATCACTGGACGGACGGCCTGTGCGGAGCAATGCGAGCTGCACGGCGGCCCCCGGTGATGCTGAACTCCGGGGCGCTGAATTCGGCGCGGCTGTGAGCGAACTGTCCGTTGCTGCGAGCAGCGATGGGACCTTTACCAACCTCTCAGCCCACAAACTCGGGCTGCTAAGCGTCCCACCCATTCTGGTTCTGCCGTCGGATTCTGGGTTCTATAAAGCCGGGAGCGCTGAGGTATTGCTGGACAGGGAGAGAGGCTCGTCGTTCTCTTCGCAGGGGAATCTCCTCTCCCCCAGCAGCCTGCAGCCCACTCCGCTCGGACCGCGGAAGTCACCGACGCTGCTGTCAGTGCAGAGCTGCGGCTCTTCGCTCGAGTCTCGACCACGGTGGGTTGTTTACAAGGTTTCTGCGCTGTCACTCGCGATCTCTCAGTTTAATGCATTCCGTAACTTTGCGTAAACTCCTGATATTAGCGAGCTGCCTTCCTAGACAGCATTATTGGGCATCAAAGACGCCACAGTCAACTTTGACAGCTCAATGTCACTACACCCAGGCCAGAAACGGTCTTTTCTCGCGTGCTCATGGTGCAGTTGGGCTGTTTTAACTATCTTCTTTTGCCATCTCTTCTCTTTGTTGGCTGAGTAATAACGATTAGCTATAGTTCATTTGTTGCTATCTTCTAGAAAACTTCATGTTTACACATATTTGTTGCTTTGATAATGAAATATTGCCATGATAACATAAAGTGTTAACAATTCTATGAACTATTTTAGTTGAGAACACACCGAGGGCGAGTGATCTTTGTAACAGATATGACCCAATATGCATATATTTTGAGATGCACCTGTTCAGTTAGTCAATTTACTAATGATGTGATAATTGAACCATGGTTTTAACCATCATTGTTGTATAGCAAAGAGGAATGAGATAATGCATTACACTCTAAATAATGCTGGTGTTTTTTCAACCCAGTGTTGGGTAAGAAAAGGACGAACTCAAATCAAATGGTTATATTTGACGGTTTGACCCAACAAATGTAATGTTGGGATAATTTATAACCCAATGGCTGGGTTTGACCCAATGTTGGGTTGAAAATAACCCAGCATTCTTTTAGAGTGTACTATTGTATTACCATAATTTTACTGCAAATATCATGGTCAAACATTAGTTTTTATTAGTGTGACCATGGTTAATTTGTGGTTTGTTTAATTGTTTAAATACGAAGAAAAGAAAACGTTGATTACTCTACTTAAACCATGGTTAAGTTTTGTATAGGATGTTTACATGGGACATTAAAGGGATAGTTCACCCAAAAATGAAACGTCTGTTATCATTCACTCACCCTCTTGTCATTTCAATCCTGTATGATTCTTCCAAAGAAAAACAAAAAAGATATTTTGAAGAATGTTGCTAACCGAACAAGGACGGCACCTTTAGACTTGCGTTGGTTTTGTGTCTATACGATAGAAGTAAATGGGTACAGGCATTTTTTGGTTACCAGCATTCTTCAAAATATTTCCTGCGAAAGTTATACACATTATACAGGTTTGACAAGAAGGTAAGTAAATGCATTTTCATTTTGGTGTGAACTGTCCTTTTAAATGTTGCCAACATCCTCATTTTCACTTATCATCATCCCACATTATTTAAGGCATTTCAAAGAACTCAAAACAGAGAGTCACTAAAGCTGAAGTATATTTACAGTTGTGTCTACAGTAGGGAAGTTTATAAATGTAATTTTGAAAAGGTAACACTTATCTCGACAATCAATGTGTCATTTGTTTGCTTTTTAAATATACACCCCTATTTACAATGAATTACTCATTTGTAAGTGTCAGCTCTGGTTCTAGCTGTTCTGAAACACACCTCTTTCAAATGTTCTTCCAAAGTCTTTATACATTGTTTTGAAAACAGTATTAAAAATATTTAAAAAAAAATATGCTGTATCCTCCAGCTACAGACTAAACAGTACAGCTTGTAGAAAGTGAAGCTGAAATGACAAACCACAGACATAGATTTGATCTGTTTGACAATTTAAATGTCATTCAAGGGGCACAAAAGTATGTGAAGAAGACTTAGTTTCATTCTCATAGACCACAGGCCGAACAAACCCTTTCCCAAACCCAGGAATTTAGATGACTTAACCCTAACAGCCGTGTAAACTGCCTAAAAATGGCCATCTGTGCATTTTCACTGTATGCTGGTTTATCTATCTAACATGAGGAAGTGAAAAGGCTTGTCCTCTGTCATACACACAAGTACAAGAATGACGTTGTGTTTAGCTTTATAATCTCTGTGCACTGTTGAGCAATAGGAGGTCTCAGTTTCGTTGACTATATCCCCTCCACCCCAACACGCTTCCCCCTTTTTCCTCATAAAGGGTGTGGTTTTGACAAGTACATTCAAGCCAAGCTGACAGTCACTGCAGACATTTGCTTTCCTTTATCGGTTGGAGCTTTGAGGTCACTCTGTGTTGTATATAAAGGTGGAGTGGATTTTCCGGCAGTGTGTGCTGCTTGATGCACAAAATACCTGCGGAGATTAAAGCTGAAGACATTCTGTCATATCTCAACCCTTCAAAGGGTCTCTGCAGGCCTGAGGGAATGAGCTGTCTCCTCACTGGAGAATAAACCAGGGCTACATACAAGGAACTTGTTTGATTTAAATGTTACGGGTTCTTGAAATAGCGCAATAAAAATTCCTGTTATTACTTGTTTCAGATGTTTCATCCAACTTGAATCTACATAAACTTCTCTTGCTTTGAAACAGCCTGCTAGCCAGTAGTTGTGGGAGCATGTAAGTGTCAGATAGTAAAGTGCCAGTTCAAGTAATTTTTAATAACCGCCTTTCCTTCGCCAATTAACAAATGGTAACACGAGCACAATGAGAGATGTACAAAACAAAAACAAAATGTTGTGAACTGTCTAACAAGTAGGAGCTTGTTGACTGGGCTTGGGAAACTCTCAACCTTGTGTATTGTAAAAGTTTTAAAGGCTTGAGGCTTGAACTGTTTACAGTAGTTTAAAGGTGCTATATGTGATATTTAGGAGGATCTATTGACAGAAATGTCTTCAGAGGTGTATAAAGACCTTACCTAATGAAGCGTTATGTTTTTATTACCTTAGAATGAGCTATTACTATCTACACACACCGTAGGTCCCCTTACATGGAATTCACCATGTTGTTTCTCAGTAGCCCTAAATGGACAAACTGCTCTAGAGCGCATTTCGTAAATACGTTATCTCCTTCAGCAAAAAAGCGAAAACGTGACAACATTTTTGTTCTGTGTCAGCCACCATAGTGCTTATAAAGGGAGGGGTGGAGTAAGCCGTTGGTCACAATTCGCGAACTCACCACTAGATGCTGCTAAAATTCACACACTGGACCTTTAACACGAATTATTACTGTGCCTTGAGTACTTAAATTAAATGATATACAGTAATTTATGCACAAACACCTACACCAATTTTTAGCATGAGGAGAATGATGCAAGACACTTACAAACTGTGAGATGATATCAGACGGCGAAAGGCAGGTTTTTTGAAAGGGGTTGAATTTATTTTTGGACAGTCTTTTTCCAAACAGGTTTGTATTGTGAAAACTCAAAACTATTATAACAAAACAGCTTATTAAACCCCCAAAATATCAGAAAAATATTATATCAGAAAAAAGAAAGACTTAATGAATAGTTGGTTGTTGGATGACTGGTTTACTACTTTATCCCATCCTCATTCTGTAAATACGGCCTGATCCCAATATTTCATTAAGTTAATCTTTAAAGGGGCAAATTAAGACCTCAATTTTAACCCGAGCTTTTGTTATATAAGAGGGAATCGTATTCAAGCGAACATCCTGTAAGTGTCAGAACTGAAAATGCCCTTGTTACTGAAATTACAACTGTTATTGAAACCAGGCTCAGCGAACGCCAGGTCCTGGAATGCACCTGTCATAGATAGGTTGAACACCGCCTCCACAGAAAAATATCAACAACTACTTCTCTAGCCCCGCCCACTGGTTCGCGAATGACTTTAGCCACACATAGTACACACTCCTGCATTTGTGATGATTGACAAACTGGTAACCATAGCGACATATTTTTCGGCTAAAGATTCATTTTGTCCGTCAGTTAACTAAACTGTTGATATGCACTGTGTTGTGTTTATGCTCGGAAGGCTACATCACACAGCGCTCTTTTGCTGTGTTTCCATGTTTGTTATTAATAAGCACTTTTATGCTTGTTGTTTGGTCTTAGATCAAAAAGCTTCGGCACTTAGGTCTTAATAAATGGTCTGTCGCAGATTTTAACAATTTTTGGTCTTATAAAATATATAAACAATTTGCATTTTAATGTTTGTTTTTGTCTTGTCTTTATTTGCTTATTTTTTCTGTGAAGATCTGGCAACCCTGTCACTTTAGAGAAGGGCTCTTGAGAGCGGTAGCCCCGTGTCATATGTGCTAAAGTGTTTATTTAGAGCGACCAAGCAACAAACATGCAACATTGTGCAGCACCTGGATGTGGAAGAACACAGTCACTTCCTTCGGATTCTGATATTAGGAATGCTTGGTTGAAGTTTATTTTTAAGTACGTTTGTGAACAAGGCGCTGGATTTGTGGAGAGACTAGAATTAAAAAGCAGTGCTGTGCAGTCAATATTGGATCCGACAGGAATGGCGCAGCAATCTTAAGTGAGTAAAACATATTTGTACTATGCGTCACTATTGGGTTGTTAGAGATCACTTGATATGTCCTGATAATGTGTAACCTAACGTTACGTGTCTAACCAAATTCACAGAAGGCTCCAACTAAGTTTACTACGCAAACTGCTATCCAATCATAGCAGTGGGCGTTTACTTCCAAGTCTTCAATGCGGCACGCCCATTAAAACAGAGCGTTTGTCAAGACGGCCTCAAAACCAAAAATAGCCTATTACTTATTGATTTTGATGTTTTCGAATGTAAAAACCACACGTCTTAAGTAGACAAGTAGATAAGTAAAATAATAAAAACAGCCAGTTCAGGACACCTTTAAATTACGAGAAGCTCTTGCTTCTGCATCTTTACAGGAAATCACAATGAAAGCGAAGAAGTTACCGTGTAATTTGTGTTGCCTTGTTAGGGAAGTTGAATTGTTTGCAGACTGTCCTTGTGTATGTCTTCTGCTGTTAATAGCACCTGTAGAATAATCAGAATTTGAAGTGAACAATGCTAATAGTCTCATTTGGCGGTTCTCCACATTTACTACATACATCAGATGTGATGACAGGGTGAGATATTACACATAATCCATCACACATGCCAACAGAAAGGATCTCCCAAACCCTGGTATTGAAAACACATGATTGACCCCCACGTGTGAGCAGTAACTGCAGGCTCACGTTGTGCTATCGCATTGACTTCATTTCTGTTGTGTAACTGAACGCCAACTTTAAACAGAAATTGACTTCTGGGTAACCACGTTTAGCACTTCCTTTAGCAACAGCTGTAAATTATAAAGCGTTTAATAGGAACATACTTTGGAGCAGTGGTTCTCAAACTGGGGACCCCAAGATGGTTCCAGGGGGGCCACAGATTTTATGAAATATAGAAATTTAACATAAAATTTGTGCAGTCAAACGTTAGAAAAATATGACCACCAAGCAAACGAATTGATGTTTTAGCATTGTATAACTGCATATGTTTTTGGTATAATTAAAATTTGAAGTTTTAGATTATAAGTCTTTATTTGGGAGGCCGCAAAGCAATGCACTCTACACAAAGGAGGCCTTACAACAAAAAAGTTTGATAAC
Organism: Triplophysa rosa; assembly: GCF_024868665.1. Taxonomy (NCBI): domain Eukaryota; kingdom Metazoa; phylum Chordata; class Actinopteri; order Cypriniformes; family Nemacheilidae; genus Triplophysa; species Triplophysa rosa. Next base: position 13,051,336 of record NC_079910.1, on the reverse strand, counting down.
CACTGCTATATACTTGCTCCCCGGGCGCTGTAGTGATAGCTGCCCACTGCTCCGGGGGTACGTGTGTTCACTACTCTCTGGATGGGTTAAATGCAGAGGTCACATTTCGTTGCCTTGTACATGTGCAATGACAATAAATTGAATCTAAATCTAAAATCTATAGAGATCTAGTGTAATTTTAAAAGTTGCTCATAGAGAAATCTCATTTACGTAAGGAGAATTTACACTAAACAAAAAATAGAATTGATTTAGTCAGATCTTTATGTGGAGCTGCGCTTTTATGATCTTAGATGCACTGTTTCCTTTGCCACCCATATTACAGTTTTTCTCAGTCGCTTGGAGCATTTCTCAGATCAGAAATGAAATTCTCAACACTAGTTATTCAACCTTCACATCATCTTGTCACTTGTGCGCATCAGAAAAGTAGCTTCTTATTGTATCATATACAGTATATATAGTTCTCTGTGCAATTGTCTTACCCCTCTAAACATCTAGTCATTTGTTCATCGTCTTAGTCATTCAATGCAAAATGGTTAGACCAGTTGTCATAATCTGTCAGGCATATTCAGTTTTCCTACACTTATGGGTTATTGATCCAAACTGTGACTAGATTTACTTTGCTCACAGGTTGCTTTCACTGTAAGAAACTCAGATCCTTCATTCATACAACACGCACACACTGTACAGAGATTTTCCACAAGGATCTCGTCTCTGATGAGGAGAGGGCTCTGTTTCAAGATGATTTACAAAAGCATGTGGTCATTTCGGATATTGTTGCCTTTTACTGCTGCGTTGCAAGAGTAAGACATCCCAAAGTCAAAGGGGGAGTAGAAAATATGTAGTTTGATTCCTCATACTGCACTGCATACAGTTCTGCCTGAGGGGTCTCTCCTATGTTGATCTTTTTTTTGCAATTTTTCCCATTGTGCTGTAAAATAATGTTGCATTTTCTTCATCACAGATACTTTTTTCAAGCTTGATGTGTAATTTGTTGACAGACCAACAGAACAAGTGTAAAGTGAATCCTGTTCAATCTTTTGCTATCAGTGTCGCAAATGCAGTTACGTATAACTTTGTACTATTGAAAGTGAAATAAGTCAGTCTTGTGCATTATCAGTGAGTGTCATTACGAACTGAAGCCATAGTTTACATCTGAAAATACTCAAAAAAATAAAAAATAAAGCACCCGTTATATTGACAACATGGCTAAACATTTTGACTGTCTTGTTCACGAACAATGACACAAGGTCTTGCGTGTTCAATGTTCACTGATGTAAAAATGTAATTTTGAGAGATGAACTAAGGATTTTGAACAAGTTACACGCTTTTGCAGGAAATCAATGATGTTGTGCAGTTTGTACAAATTGTTCTGAGAAATGCACATATTATTTAGCTAATTTTAAGAATGATTCGAGAAATGCTCCAAAGCGACTGAGAAAAACTGTAAAAGGTTACAGCATTCACACTTTATGGATAGGCAGCATGACATTGAGCCAGAAGCACAGAGAAAGCACTGATCTGGACAATAAATAAACAATACGATATCAGATAACACAGCCTTAAACAAACTGATGATTTTTTTTACGTTAAAGAGACCAAAACATAGCCCAGATAGCATAAAGACATATACAGCACTGTTAAAATAATGCTAGAAAATGGAAAATAAACATGATGGCATCTCAAGCTGTAACCAGCGAGCCCACTGACTGAGGCTTGACATTTCACCCACTCATCTTCTAAGCCACTTCCTCTCTCGATTGTAAAACAGTGTTTTTAGTCTTCAGCCCTGATAATCCAGCCTAGTCTGAATCTTTCATCCATCGGGAGCATGGAATCAGGCCATATGTTCTCTCAGTTCTCTAATACTCTGCATGTCCAGTCTGGGCAGGATTACGGCAGGGCATTTATTCAAAGCTTTGTGACGTCATTGTGGCCCAACTGCGTTGGTTATTATGATTATGAGATAAATAACCCACATGTTGAGATACTGCATGTGGAGAGGTTTGAAATGGCTTGTTGAGCACGGCTTTGTTGATCCAAAAGAGAAAACTGTTTCCATTTTTGGGATGTACTTTGCTGAGCTAGATGCTTAAAATAAAATAAAATATAAAACATCACGAGTTATTCATTCTGATTCCTCATTTTTAGAGACCAACAGCTTTACCCAGGGCTCCAGACTGCGCCTAAAACGGTCGCATTTGCGACCCAAAATATTAATTTGCGACTGGCGACCATGCAAGTTTACTCATTTTAAAGGGTTTCCAACGGAAGCACCACACTTAAAAAAATACGCCAGGCCAGCAAGAGAGAGAGAGCTGTGCAGGTCTCAGGGAAGGTGCACTTCCAGACCTCAGTATTACATATAAATATGGTCTTGACATGCACCTTTTCTGTGGTTTCAAATTAATTCAGAGTAATTTGGTCTGGTGTATTCGGAGTTTAATCTGTCTCAGCATCAATCAACAACACTTCTCTGCCTCTTTTTAAATAAGCAGAAATCTGCTTTTAATGCATAGACAGGCAGCATTATAAGACTATTTGAACACATTTATATTTGTGTACAAATGAAAACACATTTAAAACTATTCTGTGGATTTCTGCAGGTTTTTCCCAAATTTTAGGATGGAATTAACAAAAAAAGTCTGCAGATTCCGTATGGCCCTGCTTATGAGGGAAACAACTTGAAAAAACTTTATATGAGCAAAACCTATGAGAGGGAAGATTTACACACAACAGGATAACTAAAAGAATGTGACTTAAAAATGTAAGTTCATGTTATGTGGCTCTTAAAAAAAAAGTGTAACGGAATGACTCATCAGACAGAAGGCACGTAAAGGTTAGTGAGCTTTATTCACACACATCGTGATAAATGAGAGTAGATATCAATAGTGGATCTCCGAGTCTAGGCAAAATAGAAGAGTAAATATAATACTGTTGGAAACAGGAGATTAGATGCACTGATCTTTAGAAGGTGCTTGTAGTTTCAGCAAATAATAGCGTGTTTTAGTCCCGGGTTTTGTTCCTCCTATTGAATGCAGCCATTTTGCCTTAGTTTTACCACTCAAGGGAGCGTGTCCCGGCGTGTTCACGTGGGAAAGTGACGTCAATGCATACCCTCTATAGGATCCAATGGCTCCTTAACTGATTTTTTTGTCTGGAGCCCTGTTACCAGTAACTCAGAAAAACTCATTTGTAGGAAAAGAATGTCCATTTTGTTGCTAGCTCCAGATATTTTTATGTCAAGGTTTGACTGCTGTCTCACCTCACCAAGCTTATGTCTCAGTTCTGTCTCATCTCATTTTCTGGAGTTGGGGATTTACGGGGGAAAAGAAGAGGAGAGTAAAATGAAATGGTGGGATCAAGCGAGAGACGAGAGGTTTTAAGCAAAGCTGGCAGGTGCTTCAAAGTTCATTGCGCTTTTTTGTTTCATTTGTGTTCTGTTGCAGTCTTCAAATTTCCTTTGCTTCCTCGCTCGCCCGCACACAGTAATTTAGATTATGGGGGAGTGAGCGTCACCACGCAAATGGCGGCGCAGATGGAGGGTTGTTTGTTTATGTGCGTTTGTCTGGCACATAGGATTGTGTAATACTTTTCAAAGCAAACAGAAGGTAGACGCGCCCTTGGTTTTGTGACCAAAGCATGTGGCAGAAATCTGGGATTCTTATGTAGGGTTAAAGGAATCACACACGGAGGCTCCAGATTATGTAACTGCAGTAACACACGTAAACCTACGGGCAGATTTCTCTGCCAGAATGAAATCTGTTTAAAGATTTGGTGCTTTTATACAACTCTTGATCCCCTAATATTACATTTCATAATAATCCATATTTTCCAAAGAATTGCAAAGCTCTTGGCGTTCTCATACAGTTGGGTTGTTTAAAAGTCACATTTTTAATGACTTTTAAAAAAACAACAATAGACAAACAAAGTCTGAGTCACAGGCTGATGCAAATTCAAACCTGCAACGAGTCACCCTCATTTGCTGTTGTAAGCCCAAAAATAAAATGGAAACAATGGGAAAGCAGATTTTATAGAGAAGCTGAACTTCTATAGACCGTTTCGGCAGCAACAACATAAACAAACGTTATCTGGCCCAAACTTAAAGAGATAATTCACCCAAAAAGGAAAATTCTGTCATCATTTACTCACCCTCTTGTCATGTCAAACCTTTATGACTTTCTTTCTTCCGCGAACATAAAAGAAGATATTTCTTGTAGCTCAGTGGTTAGAGCATGGCGATAGCAATAACGATGTTTATTGCGGTATTTAAATGACAAATGATGACTTGGAAACGTGCCATAAGAATCCTCTTTTCTTTATCCTCTAATCATAACTGTTGCTTAGAGGTATGAGTTATAGTATGAGATGGGTCAAATGACCTAAAAATCCCTTTGTAACAAGACTTCAAAAGAACCGGAAGGAAGAGGCTGGAATCAGGGTAGAGCTGACGACTACGTACTTTATTACTTAACAAATAGCACAGGCGCTGTACGCGCTTAAATCAAAACACCCTCTCTTGAGGGTAAGAACAGTCTTTTCTGGTCAGAGCTTCCCGCTCACAATCCTCTGCTCACTCGCCCGAACTCTCTCGTCTCCAGCCGTCAGCTCCGGTCTCTCTCCCCGAATGTCTCTGCCTTGCTGCTTTTAAGCCTCTCCACGCCAGTTACTGGAACAAGGCACAGGTGTTCATTATTTGTGCGAGCGCCACTCACTCACCGCTCGTCTCCTCACTCTCTCTCCCGCTGCAGACTTCGCTGAACCACGCCCACCTTGCCACACCCTTTTATAAAATAAAATATTTTCACCAAATGGACCTTAACAAAGGTAACATCTATTAATTTTCTAACATTCTCTATGTTAGGCCCGGAAGACCTATCATTTCATACAGTCATGTGACCACGATAATATTGAGACAATTTTGCTATTGCCAAATTAATGAATGTATTGCGATAACACGATATCGATAATATTATTACATCCCTTGTTAACATACAATAAAATATTCATATAAATTAAATTGTTGTATAACCAAACACAGAACGGAAGTTAACTTCGGGCCTGGCGCGTGCATCCGATGAAACCGTCTATAGCCGAGACAACCTGAAATGAACTATTAGACTTATTGTGACTACAGTAAATGTATTATTTTCCAAAAAATAGTTTTGTCTCTAATATAGCAAGTCTCTAAAATATTAAACTGTCTCTTGCAGTATATCAAGCTGTTAGCCTCTGAAACGTTTTTCTATTTACGCTGACGTCATCATCATTCCTGCGTTATTTTTCCATCCTTTTCCTCCAACAACCTGTAACACAAATACTTATTTTACAATCGAAATGATGTAATCGACAGTAAATCATTTTTAAGTTGATGTAACAGCAGTGAGCTGTAATGGAGGTGCCAAACAGAGCAGATCACAGTCTGTTTCATTGGCCATAATGACACACACCCATGAAGAAGAGAAACAGGCAATCATTTGTCACATCAATTAAGCTTTCCATGCGAAATCAAAATGCAAAACAAATGAATGAATAAATCAGAGATTCAGGTACATTTATGCAAGAGAGGTGAAAGCAAAGGTAAACGCATTTAGACATGGTGAGAATGCAAAGTGACTTAATTATTCTAAAAAATCAGATCCATTGCCAGTTATAGCTTGAAATCTGTGTGTGTGTGTCCAGTTAATGTAACTCTTAACAAATCTGAGCAAAACCTCCCTTTGGGAACGTCTTCATTTGTAAAAAACATTATAAAGTATAGTAAATGAAGTTTTCTCCAAATTTAAAAAATGCAGTTAGAGTGTTTTATAATTTATTAATAGCAGTATAAATGTACTAAATGTATGTATAAAAACAATGGAATGTCCTCATTTAGATCGATAAGTAATGGTGTGTGTTGAAATGTTTGGTCTCAACATCTCAGGGTATTTGGACTGTTTTCCCCATGTTATAGCGACTGATGTTGCTCGAAAGTCACACAGAAGCATTAATGCAGTAATCTTTACAGGTTGTGTCTTGTGTTTAATCATTGGCTTATTTACATTAAAAGTGGTTAAGTGAAGCCAAATATGAGCCTGTAAGTTTCTGCTAAATGTTCAGATAGATTACATGTGTCACCCATCTCCTGTCTTTCTGCTTTTGTTCTCAGGAGTCGGAATCCGTCTGGTTCTCCTCGTCCACGCTCCATGAAGAAAGTTCACTTTATTAAGAACATGAGGCAGTATGACACCAGGGGCAGCAGGTGTGTTTATACTCTCTCTCTCTCTCTCTCTCTCTCTCTCTCTCTCTCTCTCTCTCTCTCTCTCTCT